>NW_018734883.1:0-43497 GCF_002204515.2 Aedes aegypti
GTACCGTGTCACACGATGCACTCTGCGTCATCACCGGTATGGTGCCTATTGGTATCCTTATCATGGAAGACATAGAGTGCTTCGAAATGCGCTGCACAAGAGGCATACGCAGGACTGCCAGACTGGCCTCCATGGTCAAATGGCAGCGTGCATGGGACAGTTCCACCAAGGGAGTGTGGACTCACAGGTTGATTCCGAGGTTAGATATCTGGGTCAATAGGCGCCATGGGGAACTAACATTCCACCTGACACAGGTCCTTTCGGGCCATGGTTGCTTTAGACAGTATCTACACCGTTTCGGTCATGCGGGTTCTCCCGAATGTCCAGTTTGTGCAGGTTTAGAGGAAACGGCGGAACACGTTTTGTTCGTGTGCCCGCGTTTCCGCACAATGCGTGACCGCATGTTAGCCACATGCGGTCGGGACACGACTCCGGACAATTTGGTCCAGAGGATGTGTGAAGACGAGTTTGGCTGGAATGCCGTTTCATCGGTTATCACCCACATCGTCTCGGAACTGCAAAGGAGGTGGCGAGTGGACTCGAGGAGTGGCTAGTGCAGACGCTAAACAACAGGTGGTCCAAGGGTTCGCAGTCGGCTACGTAGGTCATACCGGTGCCCTACGGTCGAAATCGACCCTTACAGCGATTAAGTGGCCGCGGGGAGAACATCCTGGTAGCGCTGCTGTCGTAGCGCCGGCCTACTGGGTTGGTACGAGCCTCTGGTTGTTCGGGGCAGGTGGAGGCCCTTCGTTAGCAATCCCAGCTGGTGCTAGCTGATAGGGCCTGAGCCTTCAGTAGGTCAAATTGCGAAGCCCGCAGTATCAGTTCTTGATACATGCGGTGCAGCTGGGCGCGGGCGTAGTGGTCGACCCTGCCCGCTTTCAGCGGACAACGGGAGGTGAGGACCACCTGGGAAGCTGGCAAAGCGCCAGCATGCTACCTTGGTGGACCCCCCTAAGCGTGTCATCGATGTTCGTTGCTGCATGGCTACGCAGCTAACCTGGAGGATGCGATGTGCAATAGCCCCTCTCCGAAGCAATGCCTTCTTGGTGGTCCCGGAGAGACGAAGGGTTTGGCGGCAATGGAAATGGTTTAGTGGGTCGGGGGTGTAGTCCTGTTTACTGCTTGCATGTAGTAAATGGTCCCTAACCCCACACGGCGTCTGTTGAGCAGATTATCCCCCCATTGCTTAGAAGAAAAAAAAAAAAAAAAAAAGAGGGGTCACAGCTTTGGAAAGGTTGGTAACCACTGGTATAAATTAAAACAAACGTTTCACAATAAAAAATAATATTTAAATTTGTTTTGGTTCGAATATCAATCAGATAGGGCGCGTTATCGCGACGCTATGATTTCTACTTAATAATCACGTGGTCCTCTTTCGGAAGAATTAGATGCCCATTCAAACACATCTAGATGCCTAGTCAAGAGCGCATTATTTATTAGGTATTGAAACAGAAAATAAATAGTACTTTTATTGTTGATTTATTGCTAACTGAGTAGGTCACCATTTCCTACAGGCGCTTTTTACGCTACTTTCTCCTACATATTTTCATTCCCGCTATTTTGCTATGATAATGACGCGCATACACTTAGTCCTGGGCTGAGTATAATCGTAGTCGTATTCTTCATCTTTGAGGCGGCAATGGCAAGGAGGCGTGTATCAAGTGTGAGATTTTTTTTTCCTTTTTTTTTCATTACGAATGTCTTGTTTTCGTTTCGGCATATTTTCACTCAACAATCAGCTGACTGTGATGTGACCCACCCGCCTTGCTGCCACAACGCTTTCGGCGGCCGATATTCGAGGCCAACTCTCGAGAGGATGGTTTAAGAAGTGCCGACGTAAAACGCATTTGGAAAACAAAATATAGTAAAGCGGTTGGGATGATGTTGTCGATGGAGACGCGTGGTACTATTCGAAATAAATTCAGGACCGGTTGTTGAAAATCGATGTTGACGGTGACACTAACCAGTACCACTGATAGTTTTTATTTTATTTCCTTTTGGTTTGGTTGTTACCAACATATTACATTTCATTTGCCGTAGCAGTTCAGAATTTTTACAGGTGAGTTGTTTCACCTGCCTATAAGAGAGAAAATAGAAACGCTTTCAATTTACTTAACCTAACTTAATCTAAATATATAACGCATTTATCGTGGCAATAGAAGATTGCAACATTTTTTGTCTAAAATTATTAATAAATTTATTCAACACTAGTGGTCCCGGCAAACTTCGTCTTGCCGTCAAGTAGGCTGTTGGAAAACGTCAAAAATCCCCTATACAAAATGATACCATAGTCTTCTCCTGTTTTCTCCATTATTCCGGAGACTTTCCTGAACTTTTTCCTCGCACGAACACGTCGCATCCCTTGTGGAGGGCAACAGTGAAAAACTTGCGTCAATCCGTTGACTCGTTCTCGAGCCATTTCGTGACATACAAACACCGCTCCATTTTATTTATATAGATTTATTCCAATGTTTCAACATATGATATTCTATGAAATTTACTGGTACTATACCAGGGACAAAGTCTGAAAATCATTTGCAAAATTTTATTTTGAATCCTCTGCAGAGCTTTATTCCTGGTATTACAACAGCTAGTCCATATTGGTACAGCATACAATATGGCTGGCCGGAAAATTTGTTTGAAGATCAAAAGTTTGGTACCTACCCCAAGTTCTTAAATTGGCTTTAAGGCTTTAAAAAACCGAAAAAAAAACTTCCAAACTCAAGATGGACATTTGGATCATAGTTAATAATGCTTTTTTATTTACTTGGCATTATTCTTCAGATAGCTTGTTTCTCAACGTTTACATATATCATTGTTGCATTATAATGTCGATTGGTCAACAAGTTCTTGCAGTGGATCGTAACATTAGAAAATTTCAAACACGTGAACTGGATCATCTTCGAATAATCATGCTTTTAGTTCGGTACCATCTGCTCTCATAAGTTGATAACGTTCCACGTGGTGTTTTATCAGTGATCTTATTTGACATATTCGATCCGTGTGTAACACAGTTATCACTGCTGAGTTCTACGAAGAAACATATTTCTCACCAGAAACACACTAAAAGCCCCTGAATTTCCAGTGAATTCGTATATCTCTCACGCCCGGGAAGGATTAAGAACGAAAATACACAATCATCTTGAACCGCCGTCACATCAACGACCTATGAAGCAATGTTAGCAACCACCCAACGGAAAACGCACGGTGCTCCCCAGACGGTTATTGTCAAGAAAAAAAAATCCATCAAATCTATGTTCACCGCCGGTCGTTTTCTATGGCTAAGCTGCATTGCTGTGCAAAAAATAAAAATAAAAAGTCGTGGAGTTCGTTTTGAAGCCGAAGAAAATCGGAGATGTTTGAACAGTTTTTAATTTACCGAGAATGTTAGTAGAAATAGTGTCTTAATCAGTTAAAGTTTCTCAAACAAAGACAACTGACTAGCTTTGAAATAGTGGTTCAAGGTTGGTTTGTTTTGTTTTTTGGATATAGCGCTCAAGCTATCCAGCTTTTACGCTAGCATGCCATAAAATTTGAATCACCCTCTTCTGACATTTATTGGCAACACTATAATTTAGTTTATAGCAAAATCAAAACAAGCTTTTTATGCTGAAAATTAATTAAACGTCAGAAGTCTTCATGTTTGGTTTTGTAAATCAAAAAATATATATATATATATTAAATTAAACAATTTTTCTGTTTTTGTAGGTCAAGGAAAATCTTTTGAAAGCAGTAATTACGAGAAGAGATTTACATTTATTATGATGAATCTACATGGCTTTACGTGCTGGGCTGAAACAGATGTTCAAATGTCTTCTTTAGTGGGACCATCTTCTGAGAAATGGATGTTTCATTACACCCTGATGTCTTAGCAATTAGTTTACAAAATATTATAAGTTTAAAAGGTTCCTAGTGAAAATTTTACCAGAAAATAGCCAAAAAAACGTATAAGGTGCAATCATGGCGATTATCGGACAAGTTGTTTCTTGTGTTCTACGTTGAATTTCTACAGGTGTTCGAACCAAGCCATGCTGTGGGAAAACTTGAACGCTTTCCTCTCCCACTTTCAAGTATTTTTTGATTGCAACAAACCAAAACAATGAAAATAATACCAATTTATTTCCCCCACTATATCATGCTTATTCTACGAGTCGGGCTAGGGGAAACGTAGTATCGATTGAGGTGACAAAAATTGACTCGCTATTGTCTGTTTAAAAATATTCGTCTAACGTTTTTTGGGGAGACAGCAACCTCGTCTCGTCTCACCCGATTGTCAAAATAACAATGAGTTTGAACAAGCCAAATAGAATGTTTAAATTGGGAATCAACCATGTACTGTTTAAGAAGTACGTTCATCTAGATATTAATTCATTTTCAAACATTTCAAAATGCATTTTAAATTTCTGCTGGCTGCGTTGAAAGGCTTAATCGTATCCACTGTAGTTTTACTCATTCTGCATTTTTAGTTGTCCTCTTTGTATTCCTAAAAATAAATGCAATTAGTTACTAAAATATAGTAAAATATTTGAAGATCAAAAACTGAAGCTCCTTTAACTACCATGATATGTATAAACACATGTAAACAGTGAAAATTCTTGACAGTTCAATCAACAATCTTAAATAACAGCCTACTAAGACCAAGCTATAAACTTGAAGGCAAGAAATGTCAAATTCAATTCACCCCCAGTAGTTTTATAGCTAGCGTAAAAAGCTGGATAGAGTTCAGTTTTTCATCAGCATCTTTATATATTGCTGCTTTTTCTCAATAGAATATTCATTCAAACATGCCTTATACTGTAACAACATTTATTGTTTATTGTTTACATGGATTTTATCATTCAGAGTTAGCTTCCTAATTCAATCATGGCTGTAGCAGTAGATGGTAAACATGCTCCCATGATGTGCTGCGGATCATGATTGTTACAGAGAGCGAAAGTGCTCCGAATTCAATCCATGCTCCTAACATATACCATAAAAGAGCGTAACTTCAGAACGGGTTCTAAGATTTTTTTTATATGTCTAGACCTACAGCTTAGCCATAGAAAACGTCTGGTGTGTATAGGATTAATGGACATTACTTTCTGACAAATAACGGTCTGGGGAGCACCGTGAAAACATCTCGGGCATTGACTGTGAGATGAGCAGTCACCATCATGGTGTGTTTTATGTTTTCTTCCCCCATATCCCCCATACGGAGATAGAGCGCAGCAATGGTTGAGCTGATCGGTTCGGTTCCCTGCATGTGTTTATGAAATCTAATTTTATCTCCGTCCGCGGGCTGAATTGCCGCTGTTATTACTCGGTAGGTACGTATCTACTGTTGCTGCTGATGCTTATTCTACAAAACGTCTTATTCTATGGCTGTTCCGAAGTGGAAGTGGTCAACGCTAGGGACGTGCAGGCGAGTAATTTTTATTGCGAAAATATTGTGCGGCATTATATAATTTTACGACCACGTTGTGAATTGTTTTGTTGTGGAATCGAACCGGAAAAAATGACGAAAGCATGACGGAGTGACCAATGAGCCATTCTAGTGCAATGACCGTTGAATTGCAATTGTTGGTTTGCTTTAAGGTAATTAACGAGGCACCATGGATTAAGTTATCAAGCGAATTGATTGTTTAAGTACTTGAGTAGCAGGCTGCCCGCAAACTATTAAACCAATGATGTGGTTGTATGAGGCGAATAATGCAATCTTAACGTAGTTGACTTGCTTGAATGAGTAGATTGACATAGTTGACCAGCCGCCCTCCACCCTTGTCTTCCACTGCTTGACGTTCAATCCCGATAATGTCAATTTCGTTTGCAAACCCATATGAGGAACATAAGACTCTCTCAGCCTTCTCTTTCCAGCATCAAGACCAAATGGGATTTTTTGTTTGTTGTTTTCATACGGAAACGGTTTCCGTATGAAAACAATCCATATGCGTGTGCCGGAAAGAAAAAGGTGCTTAAGTGTCAGATTGCCTCATATGACAACGTGTGATAATAATACCGCTTTTCTGCACACCGGCTCTCCTGATGGTACCTTCGATCGCTATGTTAAACAGCACGTTGGAAAAAGCGTCCTCCTGCTTCAGTCCATCTAAAGTTATAAACGATGACGAACTTTCGTTAACCTCCTGTACACATTTTTTTTTCGATTCGTCAAACGTTGCACGAACCAGTCTAATGTAATTTTTCTACAATTTGACACAGGGTAAACATTTGATCTATCGTTGATCTCGAAAACCAGCTTGGACGAATCGATGGTATTCATCGACGAAAGATTCCTCAAGCGGTTTCAATCTGTTGAACAGGACTCCAGAAATGATTTTGTACGTCGTGTTATTCCTTGGTAATTGGCGCATTCTAGCCGATGCCCTTCTTGTACAGAAGGCATATGAGACCATCCAACAAACTAATAGGCACTTGTTCATCCTCCCATATCTTCGAAATGATATGGTTAAGGAGTTTGTTCATTTCCGTTTCTAGAGAGCTCGTCCTTTCCAGCAACCTTGTTCTTATTCAGTTCTTTTTTATCTCATCTAGCGTTGGAGCTTCTACAGCCTGTCAACCGTCATCGATTCTAATTCTGCAAACAGATTTCCATAATCTTCTGTCAATAATGACTCGATGTACTTTTTCCACCTGGCGGTCACCATTGTTTTATTCATCAACAAGTTTCCTTCATGGTCGTTTCACATGGCAGCGCTCACCATAGACAATTTCATAGAACCGTCGCATGTTATTCTGTTCCATAGCTTCTTGTGCCTGAGTAATTACTGCGCTCTACGATAATTCATTTTTCGGCAACCTTTCTTCCTTGAGTCTCTCTCTGCACTGACGAGTACCGAGCATCAACATTCGGCTTCTGACCACGTTCTCCTCATCCGTATTTCTCTGGCACTGCTTGTCAATCACATTGTTATTGTTCCTTGGTTGAAGCCACGCAAACCTCCTGTTTTAGCATTTTACGAGTCAAAACACAACGTCCAGGTTCATTTAAGGGCCTGACATTCTAGGTACCAAGTTCCCAATCATAATCCTTGTTTTCTTGCCAGCTCGTTTGCCGATAATATCGTCCGTGTTTTGTTCGTCCTGAATTGTTGTAATACCTAATAAAGTCAGTATGCTACCTTAACAAAGTCGCTCTACTTCCATCACGTTAATGGGGCTGCCACCTTAGGTCAGCCTCCTGACACCGCCCATACAACCCCATTGAAAAATAACGAGCAAACATCTCTGGTTCCCACTGGGAAGTGGTTCCCACTGACAGCTCAATGTTTGTCAACAAATAACCGTTTGCGGAATAACAATCGATGATGGCGAAATCTTTTTCTCCGAAAAATTTCTTTTCTCGCATAACAACAGTTATTCGAACTAACAAACGGTTGCAAACTATTGGATTGCAGTACAGCAAGTCAATTCGGGTTGATGTGGTTCGCTAAAACACATTTTAGTATTGGAGGAAAAATTCCCTAATATGATTAGGCCAATGTACGTTATTGCTCTTGAGTTTGATGCTGACCACGAAAACATGGCTGCCTAGCACCGGGTTGCCTTAGGTTTATTTAACGTGAGACAGCATTTCATTCTCAGCAGCTGGATGTAAGGACATATGCTGTTTGAGCCGCACCTCTTGGTGCACAGACGCTCGGAGCATAACTTCTCTTTAGCTGATGCCTGTAGAACAACAGTGCCCAGGCTTCTCTACCAACTAAGTACGCAACCCTTAGCTGCACGCTCGAAAAGGAGTTCTGGAAAACGTGAACTGTCAAAAATACACCATGAACTACCAACAAAGGTCACATAAACATGATCTAGTTCACGGTGTATTTTTGCTTGTTGACGAGTTCACGTCTGCTGTTCACGGATACGAGAACGGATTTTTTTTCTGTGTGGCGGTCTTTGCCATCGTTTGATCCATGGAAGCGTGAGGACCAAAGCTACGTTGGATGATTCTTACTGAATGTAGACTCACCGTTTTGCAGCCCCAAATGTACAATGTACAAAACTTTCAAAAAAATGGTTCATCTATGGTCATAAGACCTGGACCACGTTTTTTTTATCTATTTCGTTTATTTGAGGCTCAAATGCGTTTAACGCTTTACGGAGCCGAAATTCATTTTTTGTATTTTTATTACATACAATTAATTGGATTTTTTAGTTCAACATTAATATGTGATGGAGCCAGGGTACTCGTGGCAGCTCGAAGTTAGTGGTCACAATTTTTGAAGGAAGGACATGGTAGGGATTGGGATTAGGGTTCTCAGCAGCTCATCCGGGAGATATAACGTGGTATTTTGGTTTTCATTTCATGGCGTTGGTAGCGATTTCTTGCCGGTATTCGGCTGCCGGGTGGCTAGGATCCTCATTCCAACACAAAGGGACAAAACACAGAAAAAAAACTGGGGAAGAGAACACAAGAGAATTAAACTTTTATACAAGACAAGCGAAGGAAATCGTAAATTGTGACCATATAAAAAAAAGATCGCGGGTGCCCAACACATCTCTAACTAGAACATAGGGTTGTCTACCTTGGGCCGCAAGGGTATCCAAAAGTTGCTCTCTGGAGGCGTCCATATCCGGGCACTGCCAAACTACTTGATCGATGTCATCATAACCGGAACTACACCTATTACAAATATTGCTCAGCGCGAGGTTAATCCTGTGTAGATGTGCACCTAGTGAGTTATGGTTGGACATAAGTCTTGACATCACGGAATGAAATCTCGACTTACGTCCAAACCTTTCCACCAGGCTCGCAAGGAAACTCTAGGAATTATGGAATGTAACCACCGTCCCAGTTGACCATTTAGCCAATCGCAACCGTGAAGAGAACTTTGACGTACTAAATGAAAAAAATCATCGTGTGAAATTCGTCTCTCATAAATCTCACCTTCCTCAGCGCCCAACTTTGCGAGAGAGAATCCGCCTTCTCATTGCCATAAATTAAACAATATGAGGGGACCCATACAAAGGTAATCTCATATGATCTTGCACACATCTGCTCTCTTATTTTTGTAAGAAAGTAAGATGCATGCTTTACAGGTTTCATCGATCGGAGTGCCTCAATTGAACTGAGACTATCCGAGAAGATGAAGAAGTGGTCTGCGGGCATGTTAGAGATCATCCCCAAAGCGAAGTTGATTGCTGCCAGCTCAGCAACATAAAACGTGCAAGGTTCCTGAAGTTTTCGGAAGGCGAAAGAGTTTTTTTCTACGGGAACCGTCACTGAAATGTCTCCTGTAGGAATCGACATACCGGTACTTTGCGTTAAAAATACGTGGGATAGTAACACAACGAAGTTGATCTGGAATTCCATGAATAGTGTCATGGACAGATCATATTCAACAGAGGAACTGTCATTGGTGAAGCGTACACGTGGAGGGTTATAACATGGAAGGGTAATGTCAGATGACATGTAGTAGAGATAAACTCTCATGAATTTTGACTGAGTATTTAATTCAAACATTTCTTCGAAGTTTTCCATAACGAGTGTGTTACTCACTCCACACCTCATAAGTAGTCTTAGCGAGAGCTCCCAGAATCGGTTCTGTAGTGGTAAACCAAAGACAAATTAAAGACCCCCATGTCCCTTGGAGTTGCCCAAAATTTTAAGGCTCATTAGGTAATCTAGAATGCCGTTCAAAATATACTGCGATCTGTCAAACTTGGGTACCTTTTGCACTACCGAGGGACCAAATGCAGTACTAGAAGTGGTACCCAATCTGAGCCCAAGTGAGACGGACCTGGTAAAACCCCTGCCAGAACCTCTAGGCTCGCATTATGTCCCAGACAACCTGGAATCGCATGAAAGTTCACGTTACAACTCGTTTATTCATACTAATTACATCAAACCCGCAAAAGACCGTGGATAAACTCGCATAAAACACTTCTTTCTGGATTCATTTGTACATTTTGTTTCATCCCGTACACTCGTACAAAGTAAGTCGAGTCAAACGGTAGCAGCTATCAAATCAACATTTGTTATTATAAGTTTAGTCGCATAAGATCACAAGTTTGCTCGGTAGGATATTTCTATACTCGCATTGTATGTTATTATTCATCACATAATATATGCACTCATATCGCCTCCACTTTTGTATGTAGAAGGCCTTTTCGCGACATCTTATAAGTGAAATTTTGCACATACAAAGCCTCCAGGTGATTTCGTTATAGGTACATTTTGGTTGTCTGGGGTGTTGAGTGGATACACCCTAAGGCGATACGCAAACAACGATATTGAATTCGTTCCAATTTGATAAGGTGGCAGTTTGCTGCTGAGAGAAAACAGAAAGAGCCGTACTTTAGAACAGATAGAATGGTTGTTTTATAGAGTTTTATGAGGTCTTCCGGGTGAGCATCCCACCATGTTCAGGTAATGGATCATTAAAATAATCAGAATGGCCGCTATGGAAAGCATAGGTAGCGCCACCGTAACCTAGTGTGTTTTAAAGAACAGCAATGCTGTCACAATGTTAAATCCCATATACAGTAGCGCCTTTTTTTTGATGCGGTGAGCTCTGACAAAAACTACCTTCAATGATCCACTGTTCGTAGAAAATGGATCCTTTGTTGGCATTTTTCCGTTAAATACCTAATATGAGTTCGCCAAGTGCCTTTTGAATCAAACCAGACCCCAAGGTATTTTGAAGTCAAAGACTGGTCGATGTCTGTTCCCAAAAGCTTAAGCTTTAGTTCGGCAAGAATCCGCTTCCTAGAAAATACAACCAGTTGAGTTTTTTTGCGGAGCAAACTCAATCCCTAAGTTTCTAGCCCAAGTGGATAGATTATCAAGGAAATTTTGCAATGGTCTTTGCAGGATTTCTGCTCGTGGGCAGTGATGGAAAGTGGCGAACGCTTCATCTGAACTGGAACAAAAACAAAACCAAACGCTCCCGAGCATCAGAGCGCTGGCTTACTCGCATCTGTCGACTCCCGAGTAACTGAAGCAAAAAGTGATTCGCGAACGTGTTCGGAGCTGCTCAGAGTCATGTTGTGCTTTTGGGAAAAAAGCTGCTTACCCTCCGAGATTTATGGTTTTCAAGGGCTTTTGACTACAAACTAGTAGTTTACTATCGATATGATGGTTATACAATTAATTTGTCTGTCAAAACCATAATAAATCACACCTTGCTCGGTTACTCGCGAGTAACCGCTCGCGAGCTTGTTGCTACTTCTTTTGACATGTTCTCCCGAGCAGACGGGTGCGGGCTTACTCACACCTAGCCAGATCCCGAGTCTGTGATGTTTGTTATGCGTTGGTATACACTCGTGAGCTGCTTCGTGATGCGAACTTTTCCAGCACTGCTCGTGGGCCCTTCATAGAGACCACAGCATCATCTGCAAGTTGTCTAAGCGTGCATGGTTCTTCCAAACAGTTGTCAATATCTTTAACATAAAAATTATAAAGCAAGGGACTTAGACATGAGCCTTGGGGAAGACCCATATAGCTATTCTGGAAGTTGTCAGTTGACCGAGAGTAAAACTCATGTGTTTTTTCTGACAACAGATTGTACAAGAAATTATTTAATATTCCAGGTAGTCAACTATTGTGCAAGTTTTCTGACAATATTTCTATGGAAACTGAACTGAATCAAAAGCGCCCTTAATATCCAAGAAAACCGAAGCCGATTGCTCCTTGTCCGCAAAGGCTAGTTGAATATCTGATGAAAGCAACGACAATCGTTTGTTCCTTTACCCTTGCGAAGGCCAAATTAAGTACTGGAAAGCATATTGGACCTGGACCATGTTGGAGGACCTGTAAGTACTTGGAGTCTTCGAGCAATGAGTGCTTAGAATAAACTTTGGCAGTGTGTAGAAGACCAGTGTGTAGCGACGAAGAATCAACCACCAGCTCGCAGAACTCTACGGCGAATCCAGTATCATGTACGTTGATCATAAGTATGCAATTGAAGAATAATAATTATTCTAGCGAGCTTCAATACCACGACTCCTCAGCACGCTAGACAGGGCACGTTTTCCAAATACGCCAAGGAACGGGTATCGATTCTGCAACGCCGTTGGGCAACTTTACCTATACATTGAAATCCTTAAAACAAAGTGAGTCTTTGTAACTGATTTTTGTAATTTTTAAGCACGAGGCTTAAAAACTTAAATCGTCATTATATGGTAGTTTTGTATGGAATATTAAAACAAAACATACATTTTATTTATTTTTTGCTTAGTTTTATTTGTCTAGATTCTGATTTTCGTATTAATCATTGTTGATTTGAATCAATCTCTCTCCCCTTGCGAGTGGATTTGGAATCATACCTTCTAATTTTATTATACAGTTATCGAGTTCCGTTGTGATGAAGTCATTTGGTGCGTCGACGATGAGCTACAATTTTTTACAGATATGATGTATTCGCGCATGTCAAATGTTAGAAAGGATTTATTTATTGAACGCTTGAGACGAAAACATATTTAACCCTAAACTGCTTATTCTGAAGAACCGAGATTAAGGCTTCATTTGAGTGTGATAAACGGCTCTGTCTTGCTAAAAACTATGAACCGGTGTTCGTTCAAGCTGGAACAAAATTCTTCCCCAAAAGTGCCTTGCCGAATCATGAAGGTACTTTAAACCAATAAGACGTAACTGCTGCTGCAATTGATAATCGATGTACTCTTCCCGTACCCCACACAAGCCGATGGCACTCTGGGCCCTATGCGGCAGATGAAGTAGAAGAAGTTTCAAGGGTGACCGAAGTGCTGGCAGAAGCTGCGATGCAACGCTGCAAAGATCAGAATCTTCCCGCATGTATTGGAGCGACAGAAATTGGTGCTACAACCAAAGACGGGGAAACCCTCAGGTGACTCGTATAGACCTATCTGAATACTAGATACAACGGGCAAGTTGTTGGAAAGGTTAATCTTCAACAGGCTAGTACTGTATACGAAAGGTATGATCGACCAATCTAACAACCAGTTTGAATTCAAGAAAAGCACATCTTCTCTGGACGCTATCCAGTCGGTTGTTCAGACAGTTGAGGTGGCAATCGAGCATAAAATCAGGTATAGGAGTATGTGCTCAAGAGTAACAAGCGCACACAGTATGGTATCTCATGAGGCCGTATGCATATGTTAAATACCAAAGGTGTAAGATTGTTATAAAAGAAACCATGGAAAAGTGAATGTTGAGTTTTCGGAAGAGGAGAAGAATTGAAATCCGTGTTATTAATCGCTTTGATAAAAACTTCCTGGAATATATTAAGGTTAACTTTTAGCAATTGCATATCTTTACCATTTTAACATCTTACGTTTAGTTCTTCTCCTGTTTCATTTAAAACTTCTTGTAATCCCTCACTCCTGCTACTTCCTCGTTTAGAGTCTATGTAATAGTCCTATAAGTATTTATGCCATCTATTTTTCGGCCCAAATAGTGCATAATATTTCTGAAAACTTACCGGCGTATCACAAGAAATTAGATTTCAGTAGAAATTGCCTATTTGCCATATGTACAGTATACAGTCTAACCTACATCGATAGCAATTAATTAGGGAGCTAGTTTTATGTATTACATTTCATTTTTTACCTGGCATTCGAATTCAAATGTTTATTTTATGGAATTCACTAGCATTTATAGGAAGTAATTTAGACTAGTTATAATTAGTAAGTGAACGTAAGTTATAATTGATAAGACAATCATTTTGTAACAGACGCGAAACGTCTTCTGTATCGCATCAGTTTTGGCATTCCCTTTTGAAGGTGGATGACATTTCCCCACGTATTGGGTTGCCAAATTTATCACTTTGATCGGATGTGAGACGCGCCGACCGAGGGGTCGTCACAGTGAACTTCCACCTGACACAGTTTCTGTCAGGATATGATTGCTATAGGCACTACCTGCATAGGTTCGGGTGCTCACAGTCACAATCTCCTGCGTGCCCCAATTATGCTTGTGTGGAGGAAACAGCGGATCATGTCATGTTCGATTCCCGGGTTCCACTGCCGAGTAATGGAATGCAGCAACTACGGCTGTCACTCACGTTATGCTGGAGTTGCAGCGCCTATGGTGTGCCGACCACGAGTCATCTGCAGAGGATTAGCTTTGTCGAGGCCTCAAGGGTGAACATTCACGAAACGCGACGCGAGACAGGGTGAAATCTGATATCAGACTCCTGAGACGCTAACTCAGGGACTGTGGGTATGACCCACTAAACCCAGCCCATGCACTGTACTAGTATTATTTTCGCTGGGTCCTAGGTATGGATCCGATAACAAACACCACGTCAGTCTTCGTTTCCGAAACTGATCGAAAAAGCAGCTGCTAGGCAAAATCATAGTCGTTTAAATTAAACTGTGTTACTTCCATCGTAGCTGCTTCGACACTTCGCTTAAGTCCGGACATTCGGGTCCACCCATTAAGAATTCGTTATCTGGTCTGTCGGCACATATTAGGTACTTAGCGATTTGCTTACAATCACTTGCCCTATGGCCTTCGCTACCACATCTTCTGCACAGCTTACTTCTATGAACGCCATTGCTTTTCCATGACTTACGACCCTTCCCGAACCACTTGAAGCTAACTGCAGCAAGCTGTTGTATGCTCAGCCGGCAACCCTACCAGCCTACCTTGAGTATGCCCAAGTTCTTCGCTTTGTTGGCCTCTACCAACTTTGTGCCCTGTGAACCCTTTCTGAGATGGATGTACTCATCGGCTACGTCGATGTCACACTGCTGTTTGAGGGCAGCTGAGACCTCCGTTGTATCAGTAATCTAATCCTTATTTTTACACTTGAGAGTCGCTTCTGTACCTAGATATCAAAATTAAATCTCCTAGTCGAACTTGTGCTACAGTCGCCTCTCCACATGTCAATGTTCTATAGCTCGATATCTCTCCGTAGGTCGATGATTGCTTCTATCCCTTCATTCAGCATACGATTTCTCTCTCCATATCTCGATATCCTCCTTATCCCGATATCTCCATATCTCGATGTGTTCCTGTTGATTTTTTGTTCCCAATTCCCTCTCCATATGTCGATATGAACATAATCATACAACATTTTCAATCTAGTGTTCATTAAATTAATGTTCTTTGTCTCGATCTCTCCCTATCTCGATGGTCCCTTCGATATCTAGATGTAGAGTAGAGAGGCGACTGTAGTTGTTTATGAGCTGCTCCCTTTTGGTTGTCATTTTTCTTTAAGACTAGGACCATTTCACCAATTTTTGTCCGCATTATGCTCCGCATGTCTGCGCCCAATGGCGACAACTTCTCCGTGCTTCTCATCGCCATCAGAACTGAGGCGTATTTCGCTACGAAGGACTTGAAAAAGTTGCTCCGTTGCACTGTGTTCGGATACGAATACTTTTTGGTCACCGTTTTACTTTTTCTCTTTGCATTCTTTTTCCCACTCGTATGCACGAATTGTTATTTCTTTACGTCACACGCTCAAAACAGAGTTCTGGAATAAGTTAACTGTAAGAATACACCGTGAACTACCATCATATTTACATGAACGTTCTCGGAACTAGGCAATGCGTTCATATAAACATGATCTAGTTCACGGTGTATTCTTGTTTGTTGACGAGAGTGGATTTTTTTCTGTGCAGTGGTTCTGTGGATGCGCTGCCCGGTTCGGGCCATCCAGGGACTCTTTTTTCTTGACCTTTTTGGCCTTAAATGTAGCATCTCCACTGTTGCCATGTCTTCTTGATCGCAGAGTCACATTTTAGTCTGGCTCGACTAAGTGGCCAAGTTGTGTCTTAACTCGATTAGTGTTGTTGGTCTGCTACCGTTTTGATTCATGTTACGTACAGCTTTAATTCCGGACATTTTACACGAAATGATTCATTTTTTTTTTCGTTCAGAAGTCCTCACTTACGAGACTTGTTGGATATCTATGAAAATTCATAATGCTCAACTGCATTAGACGTCTATTTGGTAGTTTGAGGATTTCAATTGATTATTTGATTTTTCTTACGACTAAACTCGGAAGACATGAGACTCACAAAAATGATCACCAAAAGATCATTTTAAATCGGATACAATTTTTAGGCATAATTTATTTATTGGATTTCCTCCCCCAATCTGAATGTACATTTCTCTTAACACTGATCATCAGATCTTGGGCGAGGCTTTGTCCATCTGTCTTACACAATTTCTCCCAGTTTTTCTTCAAAGCTTCATCGGTTTTGAATATTTTTTGCTTTCTTCAACTTCTTCTTCATTATCGCTTAAAATTTTTCCAACCCACCTTCCTTCGGAATCACAATAACACCCTTCGCTTCGTACCAAGCCAGGCTTGGCGTAATGGCACGAAGCGTGATCCGGTTAGAACAGCAGCCACGGTGAGAGCAGAGGAAGTGCAGCAAGCGCTCCTGCAAGCATTCCTCTCGATAAAACTGCCCGTTTATGATTGTAACGAACGGCTTACTGTACCATCCGCACTCGCAGATCGTCTACCACAACAGGTACTTCTTCCAAATTCGTCCATCTTTCTCTTCCGAAACCTCCATGCAGGACGTACCGACAAAAAAACTCGAGGCCGAGGTTTTGTTCGGTGTCCACCTTGATGCATGTCTAGTCGTCCATGACGAGACAGCCTGGCTTGACCAGCCACTCACGGTTACAGCTTCCGCGCACGCAATTTGGCCACCGTGTTTTGCTTGTCAGTCCGATTTGGAGCCTTCCTGACCTTAAAGACACGTAGCCCAGCCCGCTTCATGGTCTGCTGGATGAAAAACTTCGACGAATTGACATTTGTGGCCACGTCTCGGGTTTCCATCCAGTTTCGGGTTATTCTTAAAGAACTGCCTTATACCGTGCACCCCCGCTAATTTGAACGGTACCTCATGCAAACCATCGGGGTTCATTTTTAATTTGAACATCTAGTCACCCTAGAAACGTGTTTCTGGTTACCTCTTTCACTGTTTTGTTTTGATTCTGCGTTCCGTTCCACAGCGTTCCATCTTACTTCACTCCGTTTCATGAGCTAAATGACGTTTGAACCATTTTTAATCTGAACGATGTGCAAATTAGCGGGGTACAAATTAAAAAGTGTTCAGATTAAATGTGGTCAAACCAACGGGGATACCCGGTATTCCACGCCTTCTCTGGGTTTTCCGTTTCCAGTTTTTGGCCGCTTCCAGCGCGCCGCTCTATGGTCTTCGTTTCCTGGAACATTTTCTTTTTGCCGATCCATCTGTGCGATTGACCAGGATTATCGATCACTGCGTCCAAGATTGCTGGCGTAGCTCTTCTTGTTCGAATGCATCATGAAAACCACTTGACAGATCCCAATACTTTAAACTAGTATTACCCAAAATTTCATTAATTTTAACCCACGCGATAAAAAGTTAAACCCAAAACAAAGTGTCGCATTTTTTCCGAGTACAATCTTTATCTATGATTTTCATGAGCTGTCCGAAATTCGAATCAAAGTGTCCGGAATATGAGGCAAAAGTGAGGAAGCGCACGGAATAAGAATCATGAAAAGTCCACACATCTCTATTTATTTAAAATGATTTATGTTGCGGAATCAAAATCATCACCCTCCATTAAAAATTTAAGTGTTTTGAAAGCTCGATAATGAGGTGGAATCATACAGAATGTTTTATTTTGTATGCTTTTTAGATATAACTCATAAGTATCCGTAATATGAATCAAAACGTTTTTGCGTTTGCTCTTAGCAAACTCGATTATGACAAGAAGTTGTTCAGCAATCACCTGCATTTACTGGGGATACTTCCTATTGCAATCCATGGCCTCGATTAGTCACCTCACTTACCACTTGTTATTTTTCTAGCATAAAAAATAATTAATAAGCCACTCTATGATTGTTTAAAACAAAGTGGATTACAATAATGTTTTGAATTTGAACAAATTAAAATAGCCCTTGAAATTTTTATTTTTTATTTCATTACAATTCCTTTTTTTAGCTTAACTAGAGTTTAACAAAAACTTAAGTAATATTTGTTGCATATAAAAAATATTGATATAATTGAGATACAATTTTGTTGTAATACACTTGTCGGGTCTGCTCATTCTCCACTTCCGGCTAGGAGCAAGTACAGCAACGTGCTAAGTTATTGTAACAAGTTCCACCCAAGTGAAATATATTATTCATCGCAAACGAAATTGGAAAGCAACAGAAAATATTAGCAGATCTTGCTCGAAAGAAGCACGAATCAAATGGCAAGTCAGCTGCGTTCGGAGCCCGTAGCCGTATACCTTTTTGAACACCCTCAACCGGGGGGGTATTTCTGAAACGAGCGGCAGCCAGCAGTATGCTCTAATGAGCACCGAGCACGTCGTCGTTTATTTGTGTGTACGTATGAAAAAGAATGTTTGCCTTCGAAAACCGAAATTAAAAATTGTCATGCCCAGTTTTCCTTTAGTGATAGGTGGAACGTTTCGATGCGCGCGTGAGAAACCGTCCTCAGAGCCTTTCCGAGACTTTCCGAGCAGTTTACCGTCTTCGTCCGTGGCGCGTTTTTCCGGTCGTTTCCGTTAACCGGAATATTTCATCTTTCAACACACTCGGAAAGGGTATTTTCTTACCCGGCATACCTCCGGCTGACAGCGCTCTGAGTTAGATCAATGGAATATCCGATCCACTTTTGTGAAGCGTTTCTAGTGAATTCAATATGAAATACCTTAAAGCATGATGTCCCCGTAGAGTTTCGCGTCTCAGAGGTGTTCCTCAACCTCCCATGTCTCTATGGAGCTTCCTGATTGAAAAACGTCAGCGCACAAAAATTAATCGTGGGAAGAAATTTATTAATGGTGTGCCGTGGTGGTCATCGTGTTGAGAAGAGAATTCAGGTGTCGGTGCTTGGTCGGAATGAAGAATGTTCCACAAAGAGCAAAGAAGATTCCAATGAAATGGCACATATAAATGAAGATGACCAAGAGAGTGTAACGAACTACGGATCAGTTTGCTTATTCTTCGTTTCTGTCCGGTTCCAAGTGACTACTGCGGTTCAAGCAAGTGTTCGGGATTGGAATTGTGACGGTGGAATTCTAATTTGAGAGCAGCGCGCCTTTAAACTTCACCATGGCAATGGGACTGATATTGATTTGGGCACGGTGTTCCTCTGGTTCCGGGTGAATAAATATTTGTTTGATTTTTTCATTCAAGCACTATTCATAGTAGTGAATGACCATACTAAAACCATTCAATGTGCTGTACTGAAACCAGTAAAAATATATTTTTCTTTGAATGGATGAACATTGAACATTAAATACTTTTATGATCACATTAGTAAGAAAGCAATATTATTTTGTTGATAGCCTTTCAAAATATCATATTTAAAAAACTTTTTTTAAAATTCTCTAGAAATCACTTATTTTTACTGAAAATCAATAATGTTATTTTCGGGTTTTTTCAACTTTCATTTAAACTTGCAAGTCTTTCTTCACTTCCAAACAAGAAGTGATCCATGTTCCCCTGTATTAAAAGGATTTTAAGAGAGATATCGAGTTATGACACGTGACATCGACTAGTAGAGACATCGAGTTATAGAAATATCGACTTATGGAGAGCAAGATGTATGGGAATTCCAAGGGACCGAAAAATCCATCGAGTTATAGAATATATCGAGTTATAGAAAATCGAGTAGTGGAGAGTCGACTGTACTACAACCATGCTCTATCCTCCTAAGATAGAACAGCAGATGGTTAAGCTTGAGTACTGCACACAAAATCGATCAATTTTGATCCCAGAGAGACACAATTCAAGTTTCGGTGAAATGAAATGAGTGAGTGAGTGAGTGCGAATCATTTCACCGAAACTTGAATTGCGGTCCACCGAGATCGAAACTGTCGGATCCCATGTGCAACACTCAAGCCCAACCACTTCCCCTCCATCTCAGGAATACAACGCACAGTTATAACAGTTCATGGCTTCACAATTCGAATTTCGGGGAAATGAGTCTGGTCAACACTGCTGGTGAATCTCTTGTACAATAATTAGAGCACTAGTTTCTTCAAAAGTTCTGTTTTTTTTGTAATCCAAGGTTTACAAGGAATATGCCAAAATATATTAAAATGAGATTCTCCGGAATTCAGGATCTTGCTAGCAGTACTTTTAGTTATCCAAAAATAAATCCGTTCGGGAAGAAAAGACGATGGATTCGTCAAGGAGTCACTGGAAAAGATCCTTAAGATATCCCTCCTTCTCGACGATTTTCTCGACTTCCCAGGGCATAGAGTATCTTCGTACCTGCCACACGATATACGCATGCAAAAATGGTCATTGGCACAGTAAGCTCTCAGTTAATAAATGTGGAAGTGCTCATAAGAACACTAAGCTGAGAACCAGGCTCTGTCCCAGTGGGGACGTAATGCCAGAAAGAAGAAGAAGATGTAACAAGTTCTACCATCAGGCTAGATTAAAAACCACATAGCCATTCAGCTGCACACTAGACAACGGCCAAACATGCTCCAGTGGCACAGCCGAGAAACATTCCTGTCGAAAAGTTTCAATGGCTGAAGTAGGGATCAAACCCACACCCCTGACACGATGCGCTTAACTGCCTGACGGCACTAACCGCATAGCCACGAGGTCAACATTTTAATAATAATCTTACAGTAGAGTAGTTTGCCTATTGTTGTGGTGTTAGATCAGCAGTTATGAAAGATGTTTGTTCAAAAATAAACCGTATAAAATATTCTAAAAACTTTTTTTTAATTATTTTTGTTTTGTTTTTTTACAAAGGGGAAATCTGCAAACAGACCCCCTGATAAGGTAACTCAGGGAGTGTGAGGATGCTGCACCATCGACTACCCACTAAAACCACCCCATGCACTGCACATGAGCTGAATTGCTCAAGTGGTGTACAGAGTACCGACATTACCCTTGACCTCATCTACCCTCATCTCTCCGGAATAATCTTACGGTATTTCTTCGGGGAGGGGCCAGTGCATATAGCACCTCACATGTAACAGAAGTAGCCTAATCGAACTGCTTCTCCAAGCCGACTTCAATAATGTTATAAGGAACCAGCCACGGCAGGGCTAATTCTCTGCTGCCAATGCTTGGTTGGCGCGCCTAAGGCGCTGCAATTCTAGGTGACAGCCGTAGTTACTGCATTCCAGCACTCGACATCCGTAAACATTCTCTCTATAATAATATTGCCGAGGGACGTGTCCCTCCGCATGTAGCGAGCATGCGACCTCTTACAACAATAAAAAGAGGGCAATCGAAGACGACATGCTCCACAGTTTCCTCCACACCAGAACAATTGGGGCACGCAGGAGATTCTGAGTGCCCGATCCAATGCAAGTAAGTACTGCCTATACCAACCATATCCTGACAGGAACTGCGTCAGGTGGAATTTCACTTCCCCATGGTTTCTTTGATACCAATCTGACACATGGGGGGTCCATCTACCTTTAGTGGAGTTATCTCATCCCTGCTGCCAACCTTTGAACATTGCCTCTTTACACGCGTTGCGGACTCCTCTGGTACCACTTTGGTAGAAGCATTGAACATCTTCCTTGATGAAGAGCCCGATGGGTGTCATCCCGACTATGATGCACACGGCCTCTTAAGCACATTTGTGATATATTGGCTTTTCAGTCTTGACAAAATTAAAAAAAACTGTTATAAAAATGGACAAAATAAAATAACAGTTTTTTTTAATTTTTTAATTTTGTCAAGACTGAAAAGCCAATATATCACAAACAACGAACTACAGTCGATCTATCAACGATCTTAAGCACATGATCATATACGTGCTTTCCAACCGCTTAAGGTTTCTGTCCGTTCCATGCGCTTTTATTCAGATTGATCCTCCATACCATAGTATGGATAGCGCCACGCTTGCCAGGAGCTTGCGTTTGCTGGCAATTAAAGCAGAGCTGGTCATCGATTATTACCCCAAGATGCCTAAGGGATCGCTTGAAATCTTTGGCGCAATCACTTTCCGAGATACAGGGGATAGGCAAAATGATTGAGATAGGCAAAATTTTGCCCAAATTCAAATGCTTATAACTTTATGAAAAATGAATGAAATTGGATGCATCTGGAAGCAGTCGACGGCAAATTTGGTCCAGTTTTAGGAACTTCCTTGGCCATGCATATTGGCCACTGGACACCGGAGATGTTCCGGATTTTCTGAGGTCACGTCCAAATGTCATTTTTTCTGTCGCTTGTATTTTTGTGCGGCGTAAAGTTAGATAGATGTTTGCAATTTTCCTAGAAACTAGAACTAATAGGAAGTTGAATGCCACCGGACGCATTAAGATTGGTTGGAAATCTTCAGAAATATGACCATTTCCGTAAAACTGGTTCCGGAAAGCATGGTCAGTCATGTTTGTATTTCCAATCATGTAAATATTATCCGGAGCTATATCCAAGTGGACATCAACCTTAAAAATGATGTTTCCTGCAGCGTATTCAGAACCATTAGATGCACAGACCACTCTATAGAAGGTTCCAGGTGCCCTGGGGGAAGTGGTCAATTAGGAACATATCTGGAACCATATCAATATGGGCATCAAACTTCATGATTTTCAAAGGTTATGCTTTCCGAAGCATTTCCAGCACCACCGGCTGCCATGACCACTTTATAGTAGATTCCAGGTGCCCCGGGGATGTGGCCAATTCAAAACATGTCCGAAAACACATCAATATGGGCAAAAACATCAAGATTTTTGAAGGTGATGCTAATAGAAGTATTTACAGCGCAACTTTTTTATATGACCACTGTATAGTAGGTTCCATGGGCCCTGGAGATGAGGTCATGTTTCGAGTTGGCCACATCTCTAGGAGCCCCTGGAATATACTATAGAGTGATTATTATATCTTGTGGTTCTGAAAATGCTCGCCATTTTCCAAGTCACATGGATCTTACTGTTTATGGTAGAATGTGATTCTAAACAGATGAACGGACATGTTCCGAATTGGCCACATCCCCCGGGGCACCTGGAACCTACTATAAAGTGGTTATGGCAGCCGGTGATGCTGGAAATGCTTCGGAAAGCATAACCTTTGAAAATAATGAAGTTTGATGCCCATATTGATATGGTTCCGGATATGTTCCTAATTGACCACTTCCCCCAGGGCACCTGGAACCTTCTATAGAGTGGTCTGTGCATCTAATGGTTCTGAATACGCTGCAGGAAACATCATTTTTAAGGTTGGTGTCCGCTTGGATATAGCTCCGGATAATATTTACATGATTGGAAATAACAACATGACTGAACCAATGCTTTCCGGAACCAGTTTTACGGAAATGGTCATATTTCTGAAGATTTCTAACCAATCTTAATGCGTTCGTGGCATTCAACTTCCTATTAGTTCTAATTTCTAGGAAAATTGCAAACATCTATCTAACTTACACCAACAAAAATACAAGCGACAGAAAAAATGACATTTGGACATGACCTCAGAAAATCCGGAACATCTCCGGTGTCCAGTGGCCAATATGCATGGCCAAGGAAGTTCCTAAAACTGGACCAAATTTGCCGTCGACTGCTTCCAGATGCATCCAATTTCATCCATTTTTCATAAAGTTATAAGCATTTCAATTTGGGCAAAATTTTGCCTATCTCAATCATTTTGCCTATCCCCTGTATGGCCCGTTGCTCGGATTTGCGGTTGTTGACCACCACCACCTCAGTCTTGTGACGGGCCAGTCCTAGTTTCCTAGACTTCATCCATTCCTCAACTGTGGAGATAGAGTGCGCTGCTGTCAACTCTACTTCTCCATCGATTCGCCATAGACACTAGGGTGAAAGCCAACAATCTTAACATCGCACTCCATAACATCGGGCCCAGGATTGAACCTTGAGGTACTCCCGCGATAATGTAATTGTATGCTTTTCTGCCCCTCCTCTGTTTCATACAGTAGAATTCTACATCAAAATAGCTCCTAGAAACTTACATAACTGACCGCTACCTTGAGGTTGGGTGACAAGTCGAAAGACAAAATGTCGAATGCCAAAACGTCGAATGCCAAAACGTCGAAAGGACAAAACTTCGAAGGGACAAAACATCGAATGCCAAAATGTCGAATGCCAAACGTGTCGAATGCCAAAACGTCGAAAGAAAAAACGTCGGAGGGATAAAACATGGAACAGACAAAAAACTGAATGACTGACAAAACATCTATCTATTCAAGGATATGAACGAATAAAAAAAAATGGAGAAAAATGTAACGTGAGATTCAAAAATAAAACAGTGCTTTGAACAGTTAAGGCAGTGAAAATTTTTTTCCAATGTTATTACCGTGGTACCGTAATTTTTTGTTGGTATTGGATGGTATATTAAAAAGTCAAATTGAAAATTACCAAGACTTGGCGAAATTGTTGAAATTGATGATTTAAACAATATCTAAGTTTAAATCATCAAGTTACAAAACATGTGTTAGAGTGTCTCATCAAAGTGTTAATATTAGTCAAACATTAAGAGTGTTTTTGAAATAAAAATATCTATTAACTCTAATTAAATTAATTGTATCGTATTTGGTTTTCATTATTTTTTCAATTAATACTTGTATTGTTCTTTCTATTTTGATACTGTATCACTATCGCTTAAATTATAAAACTGTATAAATTCTCTTCACCAAAAAAAACAACGTCTAACGTTTCTGAACAGATAATCGATTCAGTTGTACGTATTCGACAAAAGAATGAGTAAGTTTTTAATGAATAAAGAATTTACTAATTGTTTAAAATTATGTGTTAGTTGTTAGTAATTAGTTTACAACACATTGGAAATGTTAAACATTCGAATGAAATTAAGTTATTGAAATTATCATGTTTGGTTATATCATCCCACTTTACACAAAATGTTATATTTAATTAAATTACTAAACAACATGAACTACAAACACTAAAGTAACAATAGCATGATGTCACATTTACGGAACTCTAAGATAGACGAAACTGATCAGTTTGAACAACAGCAATAGATTAGTCATTAAGAATCCAATCGATAGACATGCAATTCGCGCGCCTTGTTTCACTAAAAATAAAGAAGTTTTATTGAATGTAACCGTTGAACGCTTTTATCGGAAGGAAAGACTAGAAGAAGAGTTGAAAAAGAATGTTCATAGGGAAATAAAAAGGATCATGATTATTCACATAACGGGGGATGTGCGGAATCCGTTGCTGAAAAATATAACTTAACCACGAACCTATATCCTCAACATCATGGTTGACTTGGTTGATTTGGTCATTTCTGTACTTCAAATTCAATTTGCTTCACAAAGTTCTTCTGTCTTCGTCTGAAATGGATGTAAGAGTGACATTTTTCTGAAAAAAAATTCCATGCATACTGCGATGAAAATTGTTAATTTTGCTGTTTCCAACGCCGTCCGCATCGCAACCGTTTTTTCCTTAGCAACACTAGTTATCCAAAATGACTGCTTTCGGCGTTTTGTCCCTTCACGTTTTGTCCTTTCGACGTTTTGGGATTCGACGTTTAGGCATTCGACATTTTGGCATTCGACATTTTGGCATTCGACATTTTGGCATTCGACGTTTTGGCTTTCGACATTTTGTCCCTAAACCCTACCTTGAGGCGGTGTAGTGCTTGGGCTATCGCTTCCCAGCTTGTGCTGTTGAACGCATTCTTCGCATCCAGAGTGACAACCGCGCAGTAACGGATGCTAGATTGTCACCTCAGCTGTCCGAACGACCGACCGGATAGCGTTCAGAGTAAATTTACCTTTCTTGAATCTAAACTGGTTGTTGAACAGGCCGTCCACACCTTCCGTATACGATACTAGTCTATTGAAGATCAACCTTTCCAATAACTTGCCCGTCGTATCTAGTACACAGATAAGTCTTATACGCCAACGGGTCACCTGGTGGTTTCCCCGCCTTTGGTAGTAGCACCAGTTTCGGTCGCTTCCTTTCATCTGGGAAATTCCTTGATCTTTGCAGTGTTGCATCGTGATTCTGAACATGTCCGGATCCGCATTCACTGCCGCTTTTAAGGTAACATTCGGATACCATGGTCCCGGTGCCTTATTTGACGCGAATCTTCACATACAGCGCTGAGGGAAATCGGCTTGTAGGATGATGCAGAGAAGAGTACATCGATTATCGATCGTGCAACCGGGTGACTTTCTCTGGGGGCGCTATGTCATCGTTGGTCTTAGGCATTACCACTCTGTAGGCGTCACAGACTCGAATCGATACTCTGACGAACTAACCAGTAATTTTTTGCGAGTTTAATCATAACATCAAACTAGATTTGACAGCTGCTACAAAGTGATTCGAATTGCCTTGTACACGTTAATGTGACGAAACGAAATGTACGAATAAAATCAAAAGTAGCGTCTTATACGAGGAAACTCGTCTTTTAAACGATTTATCCACATGTAGTGCGGATTTAATGCAACTCGTATAAATAAACGACTTTCTATATGAATAAATCGAACTTTTGCTAAATTCTTCATAGGAGATATGTATACAATTGCTTTGTTAAACTACGACTTAGATTTCTGTTTTGCCTAAGCCTTGAAGCTAGTGCTACTATAGGAACAGAAACAATAATTAATAATACTTTAGGCACATGTGTTCCAATAGCGGCACAAGCAGTATTAAATACAAAAATATGATGTTTCGTGGTCTTCATATTTTTCTGTAAAAACCAAGATAAAACATTTTCTTGTTGAATATAAATCTTCGAGCTGTTTAAGTGGAATACCTAAGTAGATGAAAATACCGAATTTAGTACTATACTATTTAATTCCACTAGAGTTTGTATCCTTTGACAGATACGCGTATTTCGACCTCAACTGTAAGGCCGTCTTCAGTGTCGTGTACTAGACTCGACTAGTCGAAACAAAGGATACAAACTCTAGTGGAATTAAATGTATTGTACTAAATTTGTTTTTTTTTCATCTACTTATTTTCATGTTATTTTATAACAGATAGTTCAATAACAGCAAAATGTGCTCTATTGTTGTAGTATTTTGAGTTCGCCTTACCTAGCATTGCGGTAATAAATTCTTAAGACATTCGTAAAATATCTTAAAAATTTAATTTTCGAATGTTTTAAAAAGTATAATTTTAATATGTTAATAAAGTATTCTTACAAGATTTTTTCTAGAACTCGATCTGGAAGTTCACTTAAAACACTAACAAGCATATTTTTAACATAGTTTTCCCAAAAAATACCATCAAAGATTTTCCGTTCATTTATTTCTTTAATTTCCTTCAAAAATTACTACAAGTATTCTCCATATAATATCTAATGTTTCGTGTAAATCTTTGTTGTAGAGAAAAATACTACTTAGGCACTTTCAACGATTCATCTTGTTGTGGGGAATATCTCTTGAACGAATTTTTTGAAGCGCCGAAGTGAATCAAAAGTGTCAAGAGTAGGATGCGGTTCCCTAGTGTCCTAGAAATTTCTTCAGGCAATCTTCTGACATTCTGAAGGGATGTCTCTTGAGGCGTACTTTTACGGATTATAGCAAAATTTACCTGCAGCCATTTCCTTCAATAATTCCACCAGACTTTTAAACAGAGTTTTCCGAAAGTTCTCCTGAGGAATCCCTGAAGAGTTCCTTTAGAAATTCTTGCAGACAGACTGTCTATTTTCGTTTTTTTTTAGATTTTTTTTAACTTCCAGTTGTTGCATGGCTTTCAAACCGGCAATTTAATGTGTGTAAAAACACATTTCAGGAATTGACTCAGATGTTTCCCTTTAAGATTTTTGTTTATTATGTCATGATAATCTTCAGGATAAAAAACAACGAATATTCAAACAGGAATTCCTCTAGTATCCATCGATTGGATAAAATAGAAATGAAAAGGTAATAATTGTTTCTTGGAATCCATTTAAAGTTATTTGAGAAATTAATACGAATTTTTACAGTGGGGTGGTTTCTATCTGACATTTCGGGAGGTATACGGAAAACATAACTTTCCCAAATCTGTGTAAACATCTAAGGGTGTGACATAAAACTCAGAACAAACTAAAGTAAACGAGTATTCTGACGTAATCTCAGGCAATTCGGTACAAAACTTGAGATAGGGCTTTAGGACCCTATTATTCTAAATATTTTTCAAATCACCAAGTTTTCGTGATTCATTGTAGCTTTTCTTAAATCTTTAGTAACGTTAGGGTCACGCTTATAATTTGAGACAGGCGTTCTATGTTCATTAACAATGAGATGATGAGAAATGTATGTATTAAAATCGTGTATTGTATTATTTAGACACTATGCTACCATCTCGAAGTTATTTTCAAAACAAATTCAAATTGGCTTCAAAAATATCAAAATGTAAATTGTATGAACAGAACATCTGTGAAACCTACGGATGTACATTTCTTGAACAAACAAAAATGCAATAATAGCGCTGAAACTTGGCATTCATAGAAAGTTTAAAAGTGGTAAATGAGATGAAATAAACGTAATTCAAGCTAAGTCCATCTAAATTCTAAACATTGGTATAAGAGCATAAATCAGATAATGTCCAAAATAGATTATGATTTTTGTTCAGTTGATATAATTTGGCCATGTGATGAAACCCACTAGAATGTCGCATGAATGCATACTTACGGGCGTTTTTCGTGGATCTGCCTTGCATGAAATGAAATTATTTCTTAAGTCACATTAAACACTTATAACTTTATAATATAATCGTCATTTCAAGAAACAATGGTATGGATATTTAGATAACGCCCTTACCAAATTATATTTACATGAGTATGTCCAAAATATATATTTGGTGTCCGAAATGTATAACAAGACTAGCCGCTAAAAAGCGTTATTTTGGAAGCTAATGCTGCACTTTATAAGATTTTTCTCTCCCCATAAACTCAAAGTACAGTAATGACATTTAGCATATAGGTAACATGATGTAATAATATATTACAGTATCTTATGCAGTAAATGGATCACCGTTTCCAGGTTCATCATGAGCCTGTCCAAAATACATGATATACCGTAAAATTGGGTGTAATTGAATCAAGAAGGGTGAAATTGATCATCGTATCACACGATTTTATTTTTGCGTATTGGAGCAAAGTGTTTTCAAATAGTTTTTGAAAATTAGACAACATTTTTTCAGTCTAAATCATTGACTCATTGTTAGGATGTGATTTATTATTAGGGTGGTTATTATTTCCTTTCAGTGAAGTGTATGACCATAAACCATGTTGTGTCCCTATGAATATCCAGTGTATTTTTAGTTCTGTACATTTACTACATTGAATAAGGTTATATTCCTTATTTTACCTTAATTTTACTCTTAAAGTATATGGCTCAAAGATAACGTAACATGCTTGTAATGCTTTAAAACACGCATGCGACTGAAAATGAAGGCCAAGAAAAAAAATGTTTTATCTAACTTAGACAAGAAAAAATGATATAGATGTTAGGGGCAAAAGATATGTAAGTGACAAAAACCCTACTTTGAAAAAAAAAAAACGGAGTTTGAAGAATTTTCGCCTATTTTTTATTCCATACAAATTATATGGGGACCAAAAAAAAACAAGCCAAATCTTCTACGAATTATGTTATTGTTTCCAAAGGACGGAAAAACCTGGGAGGGAAAACCGAGGAGAAATTATGTACGTCAAGGTGAGCCGAGATTCTGCTGTCACGAACTGTCACTGTGAGCCGGATCTTAAACAATGGATCAATATGATAAAAGCGCGTAATTGATCAAAACATATTTTTGCATTTCATCTAAGGTGACAAGAAGCGAATTTGAATCAATTCATTCTTATTCAAAAATTAATGTTCACGAGATCACCTTTTATTCTGTTTGCATATATAATTCAAATACGCATCTTTTTTACTTTTTCCAATGAAAATGAAATTGCACGCATAAGAAAACTATGGCCATTTCCATGTTTGTCCAGAAAGATTGAAGGTACACACAAGAAAACTAGCGATTATCATCAAAGTCTGCCTTGATTGTCGTTTGGTAAGCTGCTGGAGGGAGGCACAGATACTACACACGAAATATAAGAAAACGTTTGTTTGAACTGCAAAGATAAACTCCAGCTTGCAATCAACAATCAAGGGCAACTTGGGAAAATTGCTAGTTTTCTTTTGTTGTGTGCTTTCGATCTTTCTGACAAACATGCAAAAAAGGGCACAGTTTTCTAATGCACTAAATATTCATTTTCATGAAAAGAAAAACGATGTGTTTTTCAAATGCTTTATATTCAATCAGATTGAAAGGTGGCTCACGTGGCAATTACTTGCATTATGTGCTGAATTGATTTCCATTCGATTTTTGTCACTTTTGATGAAAAAAATAGAAAATGTGTTTTAATCAGTTACGCGCTTTTTCCATGTTAGTCCTAATGTTTAGATCTGGGCTCACAGTGGACAGTTCATGACAGCGGAATTCCGGGCTGACTATGACAATACAGAAAAATATCTTGCAGTTTGAAACTACTTTGCTTCATATTTCGTGTGTAGTATCTGTGCCTCCCTCCCAAGAAAAAAAAAAAACATTTAAAAATCACGTTTGAAAAGCTTTTTGAAACTGTAAAAATGTTAGTAATACTTTACTCAAAAACCGATCAAAATGTCACTAACACCCCTTTGCGTTTGAACCCCTCAATTGCTCTCTCAAACAACAAAAACACTAAAAATACATGTTCAGATTACATATTTCTTCTATTAAAGGGTTGGTATGCCGTTGATAAAAAGTAATCGCTTATCCTCGATGCGTGGGAAATTTCTTCCCAGAAATGGGCCAAGAAAATCACACTTCTTTGATCGTAGTACGCAGGTCGGAAAAAATTTCTTTCAAATAGGCTCTCTGTAACAATTTTTTTATCCATTCAGTTAGAAATTTCTTTCCTTTTTTTAGCGTACTTAGCGTTACAGCATACTGAGCTTGAAGCCTGCTTTGGCTGCTGAAAAGGATCGCTAAAGTAATTTCTGAACGATTCCTTGCAGAAATTTTCTGCAGCAAACTCCCGTGGTGAACTGACATTTCTTTTCAACTGCGTACTGCTTAAAAGCGCATTCTTTATCGATTCCTTGCAAGGAATTTCACATACATCAAGATAGCAATAAATTAACTTTTCAGCAGCGATTCAAGCTTAAAGGTGAATATGAATCGAAGCCAAACCTCAAATTTTCAAGAGCACGAAATCTGGAGAACCGAACATCCGTTCAGGCCTGAAAATTTAATCGATTGATCACTACTAGTGGTGACTAATCGATAAGGTTTTTCGAGAAATTTCTTTGCAAATTCGTTTCAGTAGGCAAATCAGACTTAAGGCGCTAAAACTAGTTTTTACAAACTTTATTTATTTCCGACCATTGTGCATCGGATGGAATCGAACCATTTTCATTAATTTTCCCCAAAATGATCAGAGGAACACTTTGCCATAAAAAGGCACATGTTATCCGTTGACCAAATGAAGGTCATAAATACAAAATAAAATACCGTTACCGAGGGAACGGAGCGAAATTTATTGAAAATAAAATGGGACGACTTCATGTTGGGTAAGGTACCCATCGATTAATAACTCGTTTATGTGCCCCATAAACGGAAGTGCCACTCTCAACGTTAGCATCTCGCGCGGGACGCTTTCAATTGAAGCGAGAAATTATCTCCTACGTTTTCCCAGATCTCGAAAACGTTCTACCTTGTGTGCCGACCGAGTGGAACAAATTATGTTTCTGAGAAAATCAATGCATCAACCGCGACCTCGCAAGCGTGCTGAAGGTTACAAAAGTGTAGAAGCTTTACGGCAAAGAAAGAGGCTTAGAAAACGAACCTGTGAACTTGTGCAGCGAAAACTACTTTTCTGAACTGTATCAAAACCGTGAATCAAAAGCGATGAAGAAGAGGACGATAAAGTGTGGCCCACTAGAAGGTTTTGTCACCAGCAACCAGCAAGCATGCAGTTGGCAGCCATTCGGTTCCAACTTTTCCAGCACACAACAACTACAAACAAGAAAACAGCAGCAGCACCATGTTGATGGTTGTTCAGGAGCCGGATTCGGCCAGGGACTACCGAAGCCGTCATTGGATTACGGTACGAAAACCGACCGACTGAATGAAAATGTTCGATTTCAAGGGACTTTTGCAGCAAAAACAGTGTGATACAACGCAAGCGTACAATCATTTCAATCTGTACTAACTTCGTCATCTGCCTCGACGACGACGGTGGCGTCTCGGGTCCTCGAAGAGAAAACCCAGTTTCACACAAGTTTTCTGCAGAGCACAAGCGCAAGCAAGACGCCAGGCAAAGTTTCTCCAGCCTTGGAGCTACTTCATCTGGTTTATCAGCAAGCGCTTCCTTCCCATCTTTGAAAGTCTCCTCACACATTTCTCCGGATTGGCCGCAATAACTTCAACCTCCAAGCCACTCCCCGTCACACCCCCGCCAGCTGGCCATTTCCCGCCGGATTTGGAAAAAATGTTTAGCGAAATGGAAGCGACTAACGAGCCTGAAGCCAAAGAAAAGCCCTTCAAACTGGAATCGCAAAATTCCAATCCTTAGTCAGCGCATTTTGAGCATTCGCAGCGAGCAAACTAAAGAAGAACGACTTCCTGTTACCCATAAACGCAGAACGCTTTGGAGTAAGTATTTCCGCCAAAGTAGGCTGTTTGCATTTTTTTTTTTTCTTTCACCTCATGCCATACACACAGTAGGCATGTAGAGATGTAGAGCGCTGTAAACGTTCCTGAATTGCTATGGCCGTCATAGCACCAAAAGAACACAAAGTCTCTGCAGTAGCCCGGCTTGCTGGAAAATAACGATTCACACTATAATAGAGATATTAGTAACACCATAGAGCAGAACATGCTTGCTTTCGCTTTGATCATTTATTAGCATGTTGCTTTCGCTTGATTTTCATACGAAAGCATACAAATTTCGTCAAACTGGCACGTCCGATATTCGTACGCGTTCTCATCATTTTTCTTTACGACTTTCTCCCCTCCTCGAGCACGCACACATTTAAATACGTTTATGCGATTATGGAGGGTAGGCCCTGGTTTTCCGGATTTCAGATCCCACAATAAGCACTAGGTAGTCCATGCCAGTCCTGTTTAGCAATACTGTTGGTTGATTTATAAACGTAATGGGAAATGAATATTGAATTTAAGCAAGTGAATTATATCCACTAAAAAATATTTTTATACAGGATAAAGAATCCAAATCAGTTTATAGAAGAGACGGGTCAACTTGAAAAAAAACTTTTTTAAATTGTTTATTTTGATGCCATTAAAGGTGACGATACAATCATCTACAGTATGGAATCGCTGGCAATGAATTTTAATTATCCGCCGCAAGCATACATTTGCATTTTTTTATTTCTTTATTAGTATCATGTCCAAACATTACATTCAATTTCTTATATCTAGGTGCTTCTGTGTTAGACAACACTAATCACCTTATTTGGTGAATAACAAATTTAAGACTTTATTAAAATTTGTTAATAACATATTAAACATTTCATTTGCCGTAGCGTTTCAGATATTTTACAGTTTAGCAGGTGAAGTTCATTCCCCTGCTTTCATTAACAGAAAAAAAACATGTTTTCATTTATTAACTTAAATATATAACGCAATTAATCGTGCAATAGAAGATTGTACGATTTTTGCCTGAAATTATTTATTATATTTTATTTGAAATTTGTTTCTAATGATTTTCACACATTGGATATTCTATGTAAACTCATTGGTATCATTATACAAGAGGAAGCTTCAGAATCAATTTAAAATTTTAGTTTGATTCTCTGCAGAGCTTTCGTCCTGGTATTACAACAACTAGTCCATATTAGTACAGCATACAACATGGTTACCTTGAAATTTTAATTTGAAAATCAAAAAGCTTGTTCTTAAGACAAAGTTTTGATTTTCTCTATTAATAAGAGGAAAGAGACATTTTATACATAATTTATTACATTGGCTGAATGGCCCTCAATGTGATTTTTGAAAGTTAAATTTTTATCTTAGCATAAGCCCTAGATACTTAACTTCATCTGATCAATTATGGAACCCTCTCATCGTGAACAACATGTCTACGTTACTTGAATGGTTTCAATAAAGAAGCTTTTGGTTTATGTGGAATATTATTAGTTGAGTTTTGGAGCATTAGGAGAAATCTTCCATTTTACAAGTATGAGAAAAATTAGCCAAACTTTTTTTTGCAATCGACTACAGTGCACCCAGGCTTCGTCCTCTGGCGGAGAAGGCCCTGTGTCTCCGCAAACATAGATTTTTTGACACTCCTGAGTAACTCAGGTAAGTCAGGATGTGAAAATATGTAATAATATTTGGTCCAAAATGCTCCTTGAAGTAACACCAGCTCTTACAGGAAGTCTTTCAGATTTGGAGTTCTGATAATTAACCTGAAGTTCAAAGCATTGACAGATAATTTGAATTATTGTAACATGTTATGTTGGAAAAATAAAGTTTTGTTTAATTTACGATCAAACCTCCATGCCAAACACTGTCGAAATGATTTTCTATGTCTAGAAGAGCAAGAACCAAGTAGAATAGCCCTTCAGAATTTTGTTGGAAACGGATCAAACTTTGTTACAACGTAAAAGTTGATGAGTGGGTCCGACATGTCATGGCGGAAATCCGAACTGTTCATTGCAAAATTGAGGTTTCTCGTTGATGTGGAACCATCATTTCTGTTCAAAAATGACCTTTACAAAAGTTTACTGGATAAAGGGAAAGCAAACTGATTGGACCGATAGCTAGAAAGCTTCTGCAGGATTTTTGTCTGGTTTTAAAATTGGGAAACACCTTAGCATTTTTTCCATTGTCAAGGGAAATATGCTAAATTGAAAACATTGTTCAATATATCAACTAAAATGATAAGCTCACTTTCTGGAAGTTTCTTGATGAGGAGGTAGACAAATTCCCATCATCGCCAGGAGCTTTCCATATTTTTGTTTTTTTAAATCAATAGTTCTCACTTTTTTAAATCAGCATCCCAGGAATTTCTCGAAACGTTCTCTTGATTGAGAAATATTTGAAGTCTGAATTAACTTGATTTTCTTGGACTAGTATAAAAGTCCTAAATTAAATTGTGCGCGCTTTAAACTGCATAGCCAAAGTTTTTGAAGCTTTTTCGCAAATTAGTTGAAAAATTAAAATCCAGAGGCAGGCATATTACTTGAAGTGGTAACATTATCTGATGATTTCCGATTAGAATTTTCGGTAGGCGAGAGGCGAAGTAAATGTTACCTGTGGCGGTAGGGTTTTTTTCATTTGAAACAAGTAGAATGGGTACTCATAGTAACGAAATAGGGGGAGGAGTTTCAAATTACCTGCATAGGGGGGGGGGCGATATCTCTGCAAAGGATTTTCCGTGGGTAGATACAAGTAGAAGCCATTAACCTAAGACATGCTAATGTCGCTGCCTTGTTCGTGTTAACTACACATCTAGTTTGCCACGAACTGACAGCTTTGGAGTACCGGGCCCTCAAAAGTGTCAGATAAATTTTAGAAAACCAACAACGACAGGTATTGAACAAACAATGGAATCCAATAATTTAAGGTAATAATAATTAAAATCAGTTTTGTGTTAACAACGCCATTAGCGTTTCTGCTACTAATATTTCTATTGTAAGATCTTCGAAATTGAAAGAATTCCGAACGGCCTACCCGACGGATTAAAATTAGGTTTGTTGTGAAACAGCATGATTATGATCTTCCTGATGGATCTGATTCCTAATCAAGCGATCGTTAACTGAAAAATGAGTAATTTGTTCGAACTTTACCAGGCAAATTCCGCGAAAACGACCCGTTATCGTAACGGATATGATCTTTCATCTGCCTGGCACGAGCCGCGATACGACTTCTTTGCGTGAAGGACCAATCCAAAAATTAGCCCGCAATTAGAGGCATATAAACTTTTGTGGTATCTACCTTCACTGGAGCAGAAGCCTTGGCGTAGAAGAACCTCCGCAATCATGGCATGGATGCTAAACATGCGACAATTTTTTTGTACCATGACCCAACATTTGGCCCGCGGCACTGAGTGGGGTTCTGGTAATTTCCTCCAGGGTTTCCGGAAAATCTCATGTCACACGGACATGAACAAAAGTTTTGCTTTTTCTAAAGCTTTAATATTTTTAGTTCTTTTTTTTGTAAAGTGAACTAAAAATTAATTTCTTGAGAAAGTCCTTTCCGAACAATGTCAGATTGGGTTCTCTTTTTTTCATAATGATTACTTGGGACTGGGAAAAACCAAGTAAATCATTAATTCCAATTTTGATTCTGTTTCAAGGTGAATTATAGTCACTTGAGAGACCTTTCAAAGAAACATTTGAACAAACGTTCACGAGCGTAAGAACTCGCATCCATAAACCATTCGCTCTCACTTGCGATAGGGAGATACAAACGTGAGCGGTGTTGGGGGTTTGGCCATCTAAGTCCGAAAGAGACATGGTTTGCGAAAAAGAGATGTGTTTTATAGTTTAGTACTCGAATTCCAGTACTAATTCCGCAGAATCATAGATGTTCTGTAGCTTAAGTTGGTTTAAAGGCTGGTTTAGCAATACACGAGTCGTGATTCGAGTCCTCACTAGAACGCGTATTTTTCGCAAATTCATGTCTTAAATTTGTCAAACAAACATACTGTGTCTTCTGGTTACAAGTCTCACAACCAAGCAGCACGTTTCTCCATGGTTTTTCAGCCTAGTTGGAGCTTATCATATAAAATGTCCTACTCTCTGTCTGGTCATTTTTTTCTTGACATCGTGGAAGAATCCTAGAAAAATTAGTCGTTACTAGTAAAAATATGAACGTCCCTAGGCAAAACTGCTTCTCCTAAGCCGACTTAAACATGTTACAGGGGCCAGAATCGGCAGGGCTAATCCTCGGCAGCCAACTCTTGGTCGACGAACGATGGGCGCTGGCAATTCTACCATAATGTGTTGTAAGTTCGATTTACTAAGAGGACGCATGCGACTCACCTGGTGCTCTTCCCAAGGGCTTCCTGCTCCTAATCAAGAGGAATAATTTTATGTTGGGAAGGGGATCCTCCGCCTCTCTGCTTCATTTCGACTGTATGCCGAAAAGACTTACGCTCTTGGCACAAGCGGCCCACGTTGTTTCTCGATCTCGACCACCTCACAATTTCTCACTGAGGGAACTCCGCTCATAAATTTTCCCTCACCCTTACATACGGGTCTCTTTAAAGCTGTAATCGTCAGACACTTTCAACTGCTGGATTTAATCCATCCCAAGGTGGTCACTTTATGTTTTCGAACCCGATGGCCCACAACTTGCACCAAGTTGGGCGGACTGACGGATGGTCTTGCCATGCGGGACTATCTAAAAACTCGCGGGGGTAATATATTCGCGGAGACTTCTGACTACGATCTGATCGCTTCGATAGCCCGAAACCATCTCCTTCGCTAGGCAAAAACCCTCCTCGACAGATCTTCGGGTCGTCGTTGGCGGAAACCCCCAAACTCGTAATTTCGATTTGTAACGTTTCCCCTCAATCGTTATTGTGATAGAAAGCAGCTAGCGTTTTCGAGTTGTCGGAATGAGGTATCGGCGTTTGGCGGCGCTCCGAAAAAGTATTTTTATTATAAAAGATAAATTATAAACGTCCTACATTCTTGCAATACAATAATCTTGATGTATATCAAATTAAACTATGGGACATTTTCCAAATGTAACACTGTGAGTGCAGCCCGTACCCAAGTAACCATGGATCATTATACAATTGCATATATAATGTAGCTGCAATTGCCGTAAGCCTAACATTAAAGTAATTAAAAGTGGAAAAGAACCCTTTTTTACAAACAAAAAGATTGCACTATGCAAAAACACGATAAAGCAATGAACCATTTGTAAAGTATACCATTACTGCAGCATGCAATTTATAAAGTTGATATTAGTGCATTGAAATACATTTGTTAAGTATGATTTTAATGCTATGTTGCTTGACAGCTCTGAATATGGTCGAATAAAGGCATGCTACATCAATGTTGTTTGATATGCAGTAGAATCAGTGGCAATGTTATAATGCTTGTGGTTACTTGGGTAGTGACTGCATCGGCATCCGCACACATTCTTCTGGATTATATTGGTCCGGGACGTGTCCCTCCGATGTAGCGAGCATGCGATCTCTCACAATAGAACGGGGCAATCGAACACGACATGCTTCATTGTTTCCTCCACACCAGATAATTGGGGCATGCAGGAGATCCTAGTGCCCGAACCTATGCAGGTACTGCCTTATAGCAACCATATCCTGACAGAAACAGCATCAGGTGGATGTTCACTTTCCCAATGGTTTCTTTTAAACCAACTGTACATATTTGGTATTAGCCGTGGTCCAATACTTTGAATGAGTTATCTCCATTCCTGCTGTCATCCTCTGAGCGTTGTCTCTTTACACGGGTTGCGCACTCCTCTGGTCCCGTAATTGGGGGGTGTAGTTGAATCAGCGGGGAGAAGTTTGAATCATTCACTACCCACATGTATATGACTGTTATACAGAGCTATGCCACGATTCAATTATCACAATTTCTGAGTTTGTGACATTACCGGATATGCTACTCTGATTCATAAATTCGGTTTGGCCATTCAAGGTAATTATTTCATGGAAAAACAGATTTTAGAAAATGGTTTCATGAACGGTTGAAGGTTCTTTCTCCAAAACAATCGACTTTTCCCACGGCTATTCAAAACTAACAGTTTTAATAATATGTTTTTCATACATTCCAGATATTTTTTGTGTACCCAGTTCGAATTGTATTGAGGATATAAATTCTTAATTTTAGAGAAACAATGATCTATTTTGCCAAGAGGGTTGCTAACTTCAAAGAAAATTGCATAACCTGCAGGCGTTTAATGTGGTGTAATCTGTAAGTTGTGAAAACTTTCAATTAAAAAATTACTCGGATTTATCAATAATTGTAAGATTTTTAAAGTCTTGATTCAGAATTCAGAGAACCCGTGAAATTTAGTGAATAGCATACTCTTTATTTTAGAAACCCTATCGCAGTAATTGTGCAACTTCACTCCCGGAATCAAAAAACACCCTTTTTGATGCTCCCAAAAATTGTTTTGGTTATTAACGATAACAATTCGTCAAATTTCGTTTGTATAATTCGTTAAACATTCAACCAGTCAGGTTTAAAAAATATTGGTGATAATATCATGCCATCCCACTGCGAATATAGACAGAATCGCTCAAAAGTGATCAACTTCCCCGTTTAGTACCTTACTTGTTGAAGATTGCAGAGCCATTCCTCAACCTGCTGTCACTCTACTTCCTCGCATCGATTCAGAGACCATAGGCTTATGTCGTCGGCGAAGCCAAACATCTTTACCACGCGTGAAGAAGGGGTCAATCCTCAGTACGTCATCTTCATTGCATTCCAATAACATCGGGCGCCAGGAATTGAAACCTTGAGGTACTCCCGCGATAATTCGAACGCTGTCTGCCCCTCCTCTATGTCATACAGTAGAATCCTAGCCAATCAAAAATAGCTTTTCCTAGAAGCTTACACAACAGCAACCGGTCTAAACTGGTCGTTGAAAGAGGCATTCCGCACTTCCGTATAGGGTACTAGCCTGTTGAGGATCAAACCTCTCCAACTTGCCGGCGATCTAGTAAGACAGATAGGTTCTATACGTCGACGAGTCACCTAGAGGTTCCCCGCCTTTGTAGTAGCAACCAAATTTCTGTCGCGTCATACAATCCGGGAAAGATTCTAAAGAAGTGTGACCTGTGATATATGCAAGTCATATACTCTCTGCTTGTTAGAAGTTGTCCACTAAAATTTGCTGGATAAACCTACCGTTTCAAGTGAGAATCCGTAATTTGCGAAATGAGGTCACTTCTAAGTTTTCACTTCAAAATTAAATTTAAGGAAGATTGAGGATTTTTTTATATAGAATAATGTTTTCTGACTTCCACTATTCCACTGAGTTGGTCCATCGGAATAATTATTTTCTCTTGTATTTTGTGGTTTGTCACGCTTAGATTGAAGTTTTTATCATTAGGACTATCAAAGTTCAGTTTATTCAGTTTTAAATAAATATACATTTTATCACAAAACCCATCTGGAAATCATCGGATGTGTTTTCCTGAAGAACTATCATTTAGTTTTCACTGCTCAAAAGTTGTATAGCTTGATAAAATGATAATGAAGCATTGAAAATACTAAACGGTATGTTCCACGCCATTATGATGGTACACAGTAGTTATATACGCAAAATGAAACAGTAAATCGATTTCCGCCTCTATGCTGTAAACCTTATCAAATTCGTGACTTCATAAGTGGCCCAAAAATCACCACCCCACAGTGCCTCGGCAGCTCGCCCGAGATATCGCGTTCCTGTATTGGTGCCCTGTAGCCCGAGTGTGCCAAAATCGAGGGCATTGCAAGAGCGTCTCGCCGACAACAATTACCTACCACAATGATTGATTATATGTCGTGGCAGGCGTACTGGCCGGCACTAAGTCTGGTAGGAAGCAGTGGCTTGCGAATCTGTTTTTTAAGAAAATACGACGACCATACACGAGAGATAGCTAGCATTATTTACATTTTGAGCTCGCGCAAATTTTCCTTTCTTCCCGTATTGAACTTTCCCGGTCTTGTACTTCCGGTCTAATGTAGAAAACGGTAATGTTTGCTCAAATTCCAGCTTTGCGACTACTTTTTCAAAACCCTAGAACCTGTGAGTTTAAACCAGGAGGTGGTACAGTTGATAGAACACACTTCAGGAGATCGCAAACGTGCAAGTGAGTGAACACTGCATATGCTCGTATCGTGCCAAGAGGGATGCAATAACTTTGTTCTCCGGAAATTAGGGCACGCAATTCTGCAAGGAAACAGTGCAATCTTCCTCCTCTCGTTTTTTTTTTTTTTGTGCGTGTTCATACTGTGAAAGCATCTCATACTGAAGTGAATCTATTCGTAGTACACTTAAACTCAACCTCTTCGTGGAAACTATATAAAGTGCTGTTAGAAATAATCAATCGTAGCTGTAGGCGATAACCTACAATTAGATATTTTAAAACTCGGTAACAATCCAACAAAAAAAGAATATGATTGTTGCGTATTTGTACTATCTCACTGGTTGCGTGGACTCATACAAAAGACGAAACCTAATCGCCCGGCAACAATTCTGTTCGTCACCGTCTGTGGTAGACCAAGACCAGACCAAGAAGCACCGTCAGGCCCAACTTGAACGAATCGGCAGTTGGTCGAAGGCGGAATCTCAACTCGTCACTGGAGAACTGTGCGTGTCACTGCAGAGCGATACGCCTTTACTTCGTTCCGCAACCAGCAGATCTACGATAAGCGCCGTCAGGATTCGTCCTCGATAGTTTCGGATATCTTCAAACGGACGCGGGCGGGAAGGTCGGTGGCCGAGGATGGGGTGCGCATTATACCACACGCAAGAGTCTGACCCGCATTCGTGCGATGCAGTTCCAGAACCAGTCCCTCACTCGGAGAGCGACGCACGACCGGAAGGTACTAGGGGAAAATGTGTTCAAAGTGCACTCCGCGTGGGGGAAAAGTGACCCAGTTTATATTGTAATGGAGTTACTAATATTTACAGTACTGTCCTGGGTAGGGAATACTTAAATAACTTGCATTGGACAGTGGCGGACAGCCAGCCCAAATGGATATAAAAATTTCAAATCAAAACATATTTTTCTTGTATTTAAAATACTTGCACCTATGGAAAGAATAAAATTCCAACTCAATTTTTAACAAAAATTTAGAAAATCACGACAATGAAAGTTTTTGGATTTTTTAAAGTTACGTCCTAAAAATCACTTGATAATAGTAATTCTAATAACTATTTTCGATACCCGATATCATCCCGTGGAAATAACAGTCAATTTGAAATTCAATTTTTCTAGTGGAAATTGTCCAAACAAAGTTTTTTCATTCCAATAGAATATAAAAGGCTATTTATTACAAAAAATAAAATTGGTTGTAATGCATGATATTTGTACATAAACTTGAACTAGCGATACAATTTAACTTTCTTTTGGTTATTTCACGTTAAAGTTTTGAACGAGAATATATAAGCAGCATGCAGATCTGAATGATGAATGAGATAAATTAAAATGAAAAATGAAAATTAATTTTTATTCTAGGCAAAGGCAAGAAAAACCAATCGAACATCTGAAAGCAATGGATTGATTTGCTACTTCAATAGAGAGTGACTCATTTTTACGAAACACTTCTACATAATAGTTTTGAAAATTTACTTAGATATTGAAGAAGGATTGAAAAAACATTTTTTTACAAAATAACAAACTTTAATATTTTTTAAATTAATGTATTATAGCCAAATCGAAAGGTTACGATTAGGCTACTCACGTAGAGCCTATTGAGCTATAGAGCCTATTGATATGTTTGGATGAAGATACAGCTATTTGGAAGTTTGCTAGGGGAACCATATCGTTGACGAAATTTGAAGCTAGTCCAATTTTCTGAACTCTTCCACACTTACGATGTTGCTAAATATAAAAAAAAAAAAAAAAGATCGATCCTCAAATTTTGAGAAATTGTAATCAATGGTATAGAAGTCTATAGAAAATGTTAACAAAGATTTCGAGAACAGAATTTTTCGAGGTTTTTGGCTCGGCCATGCGCACTGTGCCAACGCCCAGTGTCACTCTAAATAGGTACACCTAAGACAAGGCCGTGTCCAGTCAAGTATAAATGAAACCAATTGCTGTCAAACAAGGACCACTTCTGCATGGTCCGTTTATGGCAAAGACCTACTTTGCGCATCGTTGAGTTGGATTGCAACAGGGCACTTTGTTTGCTAGCCCGGCCTGTTTCTAATTTATAAATTAGAGTTTCCATCGAAAGTTTGGAAATTTTCAAAGAATCCTTTTGTTTCAAATCTATTTATATACGAAGTTAAGTGTAGAATCAATAAATAAATAAATAAAAAATACTTGAATTGAACGCAAATAATATGTATAATTGTGTCATTTCTCTTAAAAATATCGTGTGTTCATATAAATATAAATTTTAAAAAAGATAGCACCTCTATTGCTTTAAATGAATAAAGCGTTAAGAAACAACCAACTAGAGCCTTGAATCCGAATTTGTTCACGAAGATTTGCTAACAATAACTGGCAGCACTGGCTGTTGTATCGTCAAGGTTATCGACTGAAAAAACGGGGCATCTCAGTTGAGCTGTCCCACGTCCCTGGGGGTGACCTGTTTTGTTTGCTGTCACATGTAATGCAGTTGGTAATTGAAACTAGACTTATCTAGTTTGATTTTTGGCTTGAAAGTGGTCACATCAAATCAGGAGTGGTCCACCGGGAATACGACTCCAAGCAGAAAAAGTCCATTTTCCTGGTGTCAATGATAACAGGTATCAAAACGACAATTTTATTTCAAACTAAAACTGGTTTGATTGTATTAGATGTGCTTCAAATATTATTTGAGGTATTTTAAATTTTTGGCACAGTATGTTCTTGTTATTCCGATTTTTTATCTCTGACAAATTTTCGTCAACTCACTTGGGCATGACAATGGATGCAATAATATTTAGAAAAGTAAACTGCAAAGAAGTAGGGGGCCTGTAGGCCTTGAGGTTACGCTTCGTTCTTAAGCGGAAGGTCATGGATTCGATTTTCTCGTTTC
>NW_018734884.1:0-36273 GCF_002204515.2 Aedes aegypti
CCGAGAAGATATCTCTTTGAAAATATTATCCTTGAATCGCTTTCGTCGCATTCAGATATCGATGTCGAGCAGCTAAGAAATCTCATCATTGGAGCGGCAGAAAAGTCCATCCCAAAATCTTCCGGAGTATCAAAAGGAAGTGTGGTGAAGTATACATATCTATTTATCATATCTATCACATCTATAATGATATTGCTCTAGAATCTAGATAGAAGTCAGTAATAATGATAATTAATAAGACAGCACTGATGAATATTACCACGCAATAAACATCATTCGCATATTTGGCCCTATTCAATGTTTACTCTTTAGGCGGCGTTCTGTGATTGAACGAAATGTCCCTTGGAGAGTTATTTGAATTTATGTAGACAGTTGATGTGAAAGAATCCAACTGACAAATTAGAGAGGAAGAGCGAGAGCGAAGAGACAAAAGAAGAATCGGAAATCCGACCAAGCAGCAATCGTTCACAGAAAGCTGAGATCAGTTTATCGGTTATTGTTGAGAGCAACGGACGTGTTGCGACGAAAAGTTTAGCTTTCCGGATACGACATGGCGCAGTCAGTAGCTGAACCATAGTGGTATTTCCAGAAAAACGGAAAGAAATTTACAAATCTAAGTGATTAAAAAATAAATGAAATTATCTGAGCTTGAAAAAAAAAAATGAACAGAATGAGCAAACGGAGGAAAAGAATATGATGCTGAAACATAGCGGAAAGAGAAAATTTGGGCCTAAAAAAATATATGAGTGAGGCTGTGAAAAAAGCGAGATGGATGGACCCAAAAATAAAAGGGTAAAATAAAATGAAGTTGAACACAAAGCGTTAAAGAGGAAACTTGGGCCAAAAAATATATATGAGGCTGTGAAATAAAACTAGACGAATGAAGCCAAAAAATAAAAGAGGCAAAAAAAATATATGATAGCGAAATAATGATAAATGGAGACAAAATAAATGGCGCTAACACTGCACAAAATAGTGAAGCCAAAAAATAAATGAGGCTAAAAAACAGCGAGACGAAATAGAACTGAATGGAGTAAAAAAATGGGATTCAAGCCATGCGTGTAAAAGTAAATGAATGTGAAAATGGATTAAAAATTAATAAGCAACTCAAGGAATGGTAAAAATTAGTAAGGCAAAAGGATTTGGAATGGGTTTCAATTGGATTTGTATTGAATTGGAATTGGATTCGATTTGGATTGGAATTGAATTGGATTTGGGCTGGATTTAAATTGGATTCGGATGGTATTAATATTTGGATATTTGGATTGGTTTCAAATTGGATTTGGATTTAGTTGGATTTAAATTGGCTTTGGATTCGAATTGGATATGTATTGGATTAGAAATAAATTTAGTTGGATTGCCTTTGAATTGGAATTTAATTGGTTTAAATTGGATTGGGATTGAATTGGATTTGGATTGGATTAAAATTTGATTCGGTTGGATTAGAATTTGATTCGGTTGGATTAGAATTTGATTGGTTTTAAATTGGATTTGGGTTGGATTGAAATTGAATTGGATTTGGATTGGATTGGAGATAGAAATGAATCGGATCTGGATGGTTTTGAATTGGATTTAGATTGGATTTGGAATAGATTAGAATTTTTTTGATTTTAATTTGGATTTGGATTGCATTGGATATTGATTTGGATTGGAATTGAATTGGTTTTATTGAATAGGGCAATATTCAAAACTGAAAAGGCAATAGATGGCTCTTTTTCAATGGTAGTAAAAACGAAATCCTGAAGCAAAGAAAGCACCACGGAAGATGAACTAAACACAAAAAGTTATGTATTCACTTTACACTGATTTCTAATCACTACTTTTTGATCCAGTTTCCTAATTGCAAGTAATTTACGATTTCACATTATTTTTCCATACGTTTTGAAGTTCTCCGACTACCATTCTTCCATGCGCTTGTGTTGGAAGATTGAGAAATTTGAGAATCCACGTAGCGCGATCAGTGGGTGACATACAAACAACAGTGTCGTCGCTCGGCGGCCGGTAAGAGAAACTGAATGTTCGAAAGGTTGTCTTAATTTTTGCTGCTGGCGCCAACTGTTAGCGTTTAAGAACAAAAATAAACAGTCATTACCCTATTGAATTGGATAAAATTTAATTCGGTTGGATGGGATTTTGATTTGTTTCAAAAATGGTTTTGAATTCGATTGGAATTGAATTTGAATTGGATTTGAATTGGATTGCATTGGCTTTCAATTTAGTTTGCATTGTATTAGAATTTTATTTGGATTGGAATTTGCATTAGGTTTGACTTGGTTGGATTTGATTTGAATTGGATTTGGATTGAATTCGGATTGGATTTAGATAAATTTATTGGATTTGGATTTAGATTTGAATTATTTTTTTTGTTGGATGTAGGATTGCATTTGGATTGTAGATGGATTGGATTTGGATTGGATCTGGATTTGGATTGAATTTGGATTGGATATGGATTGTAGATGGATTGGATTTGGATTGGATCTGTATTGGTTTAGGATTGTGGTTGGATTGGATTTGGATGGAATTTGAATTGGATTTTGTTGTATTGTATTTGGATTGGTTTTAAACTGGATTTGGATTGGATTTGAATTGGATTGGATTTGAAATGGTTTACAATTGGATTTGGACTGGATTTGGATTGGATTTCGATTGCATTTGGATTGAATTTGGATGGGATTTGTAATGGACTCGGATTGGATTTGGATTTGATAAGAATTGGGTTTGGATTGGAGTAGAGTTTAGTTCGGTTGGATTGTAATTGGATGCATTAAGATTTGAAATGGATTTCGATTGGATTAGAATTTAGTTGGATGGATTGTATTTGGATTGCATTTGGATTTGACTGGTTTTAAATTAGTTTTGGATTGGATGGCATTGAATTGGATTTGGATTGTGTTTGGTTTCAATTTGGATTTGAATTAGATTTTGGTTGAGTTGGATTGGATTTCGATTGGATTTGGATTGGATTTCAGTCAAATTTGGAATGGATTCGGATTGGATTGGGATTAGATCAGAATTGGATTTGGATTGGAGCACAGTTTAGTTCGGTTGGATTGTATTTGGATTGGATTTGAAATAGATTTCGATTGGATTAGATTTTTTTATTGTATTTGATTTGATTGGTTTCAAATTAATTTTGGATGTGGATTTTGATTGAGTTCGATTGGATTTCGATTGGATTTGGTTGGTTTTGAGTTGAATTTGGAATGGATTCGATTGGATTGGGATGGATTAGAATTGGATTGGATTGGAGTACAGTTTAGTTCGGTTGGATTGTATTTGGATTGCATTTGGATTGGAATTGAATTGGATTTGGATTGGATTGGAAGTTGGAATTGAATCGGATTTGGATTAGTTTTGAATTGGATTTAGATTGGATTTGGATATTGATTAGAATTTAATTTGGTTGGATTTAATTTAAATTGGAATTTGTTTGATTTTAAATTGAATTGGATTGCAATGGATATAGATCGCTTAATAATATGGATTTGGATTGAAATTGAATTGTTTTTTTATTGGAATTGAATTGGACTTGGATAGGATTAAAATTTAATTCGGTAGGATTGAAATTTGATTTGTTTTAAATTGGAATTGGATTCGATTGGAATTAAATTTGAATTGGATTTGGATTGGATTTGCATTGGCTTTCAATTTGATTTGGACTGGATTAGAAATTAAATTGGTTGATTGTGTAATTGATTGGAGATCGATTGGATTAGAGTTTAGTTTGTTTGGATTATATTTGGATTGCATTTGGATTTGATTGGTTTTAAATTAGTTTGAATTGGATTGGATTTTGAATTAGATTTGTATTGGATTTGGATAAGATTCGGATTGTGTTTGATTTGATTTGGATTTGGTTTGGATTGGATTTGCTTTGGAGTTGGATTGTATATGAATTGGATTTGTATTAGAATTTATTTTTTTTAATTATATTTCGATTTGATTGGTTTTAAATTAGTTTTGGATTGAATTGGAATTTGAATTGGATTAAGATTGGAATTGAATTGAAATTGGTTTTGAATTGGATTTATATTTGAATTTGCAATGAACTAGAATTTAATTTGGTTGGATTGAATTAAGATTGGAACTTGTTTGATTTTAAATTGGATTTGAATTGTATTGGATATGGATCGCTTATAATATGGATTTGGATTGGAATTGAATTGGTTTTTATTAGAATAGAATTGGATTTAGATAGGATTAAAATGTAATTCGGTTGGTTTGAAATTTTGATTTGTTTTTAATTGGATTTGTATTCGATTGGAATTGGATTTGAATTGGATTTGCATTGACTTTCATTTGATTTGGATTGTATTAGAATTAAATTTGGTTGATTTGTAATTGGATTGCATTGGGATTGGATTTGAAATGGATTTCGATTGGATTAGAATTGAGTTTGATTGATTGCATTTGGTTTGATTGGTTTTAAATTAGTTTTGAATTGGATGGATTTGGATTGGATTCAGATTGGATTGAGATAAGATTGGATTGTGTTTGGATTGGATTTTAATTTGGTTTGGATTTAGATTTGGATTGGAGTTTGATTGGATTTCAATTGAATTTGGATTGGATTAGAATTGGATTTGGAATGGAGTACAGTTTAGTTTAGTTGGGATTTGATTGTTTTAAATTAATTTTGGATAGAATTGGATTTGAATTTTGTATTTGGATTGGATTCGGATTGGATTTGAATTTGATTTGGATTTGGATTGGAGTTGGATTGGATTCGAATTGGATTTCGATTGGATTTGGATTGGATTTGAAATGTATTCGGATTGGATTGGGATTAGATTAGAATTGGATATAGATTGGACTACAGTTTAGTTTGGTTGGATTGTATTTAAATTGCATTTGGATTGGATTTGGATTTGGATTTGATTGGTGTTAAATCAGTTTTGGATTGGATTGGATTTGAATTGGATTCGGATTGGATTGGATTTAATTTTATGTGATTTGGATTGGATTTGGATTTAGACATGTTGCAAAAATGCGAGTGAGAATCAAACGGATAACATTCTGCCTCGTTTATTTATATGTATCAAAAGACGAGGTAAAGACCTAATTTCCATGAAAATAATATTGATGAGAATCGCTCACAAATTATCAAATAATTGTCAGGAAACTTTCTTAAGAGAGTAGAGGTGAGAGGGATTGTGGTGAAGTATACATATTTATTTATCATATCTATCACATCTATAATGATAATTGCTCTAGAATCTAGATAGAAGTCAGTAATAATGATAATTAAGAAGACAGCACTGATGAATATTACCACGCAATAAACATCATTCGCATATTTGGCCCTATTCAATGTTTACTCTTTAGGCTGCGTTCTGTGATTGAACGAAATGTCCCTTGGAGAGTTATTTGAATTTATGTAGACAGTTGATGTGAAAGAATCCAACTGACACATTAGAGAGGAAGAGCGAGAGCGAAGAGACAAAAGAAAGAATCGGAAATCCGACCAAGCAGCAATCGTTCACAGAAAGCTGAGATCAGTTTATCGGTTATTGTTGAGAGCAACGGACGTGTTGCGACGAAAAGTTTAGCTTTCCGGATACGACAGGAAGATCTGAAATTTGGTGGACAAACGAAGTCAAAGAAAACGTTAAGGCACGGCGTAAGGCTCTTCGCAAACTGAAACGTCTGAATCCTTCAGACCCTCTTCACGATGACGCTAAAAAAGCTTTCCAGCAAGCTCGGGCGATTGCAAGGAAAACAATCGAATCTGCCAAACGTGACTCGTGGAATAATTTTTGCCAGATGTTCAATCCTAACACTTCATCCGATGTGCTTTGGATTAATTTTAACCGATTGATGGGAAAAAGACGAAACGGACAGCGAGGACTCCCAAATCTACAACTCGTTTTACCCCAAGATACCAGTGTAATCGCAGAGCACTTTGCAAATTATTTTTACCAAGCATCATCAGGAAACTCTAGTACAGATCAGGAATCTGGAGAAACAGGATGGGATCAAAATATTCAGGTTTCTGAAAAACTCTCGACTCGATACAGATTTCACAATCTACGAGTTGTTACGAGCCATTGATGTCACTAATGGACACTCTACCGGCGAAGATCAAGTCGGATATCTAATGATCAAACATCTGCCATATGCAGGAAAGCTCGCAATGCTGAAGAGTTTCAATAAAGTTTGAGAAAAGGGCGAATTTCCGAACAGCTAGAAACAAGGACTGGTTATACCAATCCCAAAAACCAATACACAGGCTCAGCATGCGGAAGGGTACCGGCCAATTACGCTTCTGAGTTGTATCGGTAATATATAATTCCTCGAAGAAAACAACTTACTCAATGAACACCAACATGCATTTCGAGCCGGACGTGGCACATCATCCTACTTCGCTGATTTGGCCGAAATTCTAGCAGAAATCGAACAATCCAACGCGCACGCGGAATTTGCATTGCTCGATATCAATAAGGCCTATGATCAAGTTTGGCGAACTCATATAATAAGACAAATCGATAGTTTGAATACTGGAAAACGTATTCGGAGCTGCATCAGCAACTTGCTCTTGGATCGACGTTTCAGGGTTTCCTACGGTGGCTCTATGTCGAAAGATCGGATCCAAGAAAATGGCGTCCCCCAAGGATCTGTGTTAGCTGTCACCTTGTTTCTGATAGCTATCAACCCAGTATTTGACGTCATTCCGAAAAATATACGAGTGCTAGTATATGCGGACGACATAGTCCTTGTCGCTTTTTCTAAGCACCTTCCAAAAGTGAGAAACAGACTAATGAAGCAGTGGATGCTGTCAATACGTGGGCAAAAAGCGTCAAATTCCGCCTGTCTGCCCCAAAATCCTGTATCCTTCATATGTGTCAAAAATCAAGGCACAGGTGGCGCTGTGCTCGAAATGTTGTGAAGATCGATAACGAAATCGTTCCTGAAGTCAAAGCTGCACGATTTCTCGGGATATGGATCAACAGGAAAGGCAGCTTTCTTGTGCACGGGGCAAAAATTAAAGAAGCTCTCTTCAGCCGAATCAACTGTCTGAAAGCTTTGGCTTTTAAAGCGGATCGAAACATTCTAGGGAGAATTGGGAATGCCGTTTGCGTTTCCAAACTTATGTATGGTATTGAACTGTTCGGTCTCAACCTCCTCAACACGTTCCAATCAACCTACAATGAAATTCTTCGAATTACATTGGGAGCACTAAGATCGTCGCCCACGCTTAGTTTAGCAGTCGAAGCCGGCCAGCTACCATTGCATCTCAGGCTAGTGGTTACTCTCGCCAGAAGATATATTCGACTAGCAGAAAAACCATTTTTCAATCATCAGCATCTTCGTAAATGTGCAATTGAAGCATTCGCCGATGAGACAGGACACGACATTCCAGAGATCGCAAAGCTCCTGTGGATAGGGAAAATCCCCTGGGACATGCATCAAGTCAAAATTGACTGGTCCGTGAGATCAGTTTTCAAGAAAGGGAATAACAAGAATATTGCCAGAGGAATATTGTCAAATGTTCAATGATGGATCGAAGTCGGGAACTGAAGTAGGGCTAGGCGTTGTTTGTCAAGAACTCCAAATAGAAGCGGGCCTTCTTGCTCAAAGCAGTGTTTATTCTGCTGAAGCTGCTGCACTCGCTGTGGCTGTCCAAACTGCGGATAACAGGGCCACAATTAACAGGGATGCAATTAAGAAAGGAGATTCGAAACACCCCGTTCATCCAATCAATCTTAAAAGAAGCGAGCCTTAAGGATATCACCCTCTGCTGGATTCCAGGTCACTCGGACATACCCGGAAACGAAGCAGCGGACCAAGCAGCTGAAAGGGGCAGAACCGCCCCTCCACTACATAATGTTGTATCGCTAGTGATGTTATCAAATGGATCAACAAACGATTACACGATAAATTTCAACGCATGTGGAACGATCATCGAGCAACTTTTCTTCAAAAGATCAAACCAACTGTTGGAAAGTGGATAGATCATCAAGACCACCAAGAGCAAAGAGCTCTAACTCGATGCAGAATTGGGCACACCAGGCTCACTAAAAAGCATTTATTCGACCGAAATCACTCAGCAACATGGGAGGTTTGCCAAATGGAGCTGACCGTTGAACACATAATCGTTACCTGCATAAAATACGATGACATTCGCAACAAAACTGGCATTAATAGCAATATTCAAATAGCTTTAGGTAACAACAAAACGGAAGAAGCTCAATTATTGAAATTTCTGAAGAAATGTAATTTATTTGAAATGCTGTAAACTCTGTACAGAATTGTAGTATTGATTTTTTTTCTAAGAGGCGAATGAACCCTTCTGGTTTAAAACCTCTCTAATAAACGCAAAAAAAATATATGCTAATCTCAATGTTCATTATGAAAATTCATAATACACTACCCGTCATAAACACGGACTTGTTCGAAAAAGTATTGCAGCACACAGATGAATATTGAATCACCCCCTTAAAAGTTTAGTATCAATCCAATCCAATCCAACCAATCCAATCCAATCCAATCCAATCAATCCAATCCAATCCAATCAATCCAATCCAATCCAATCCAATCCCAATCCAATCCAATCCAATCCAATCCAATCCAATCCAATCCAATCCAATCCAATCCAATCCAATCCAAATCCAATCCAATCCAATCCAATCCAATCCAATCCAATCCAATCCAATCCAATCCAATCCAATCCAATCCAATCCAATCCAATCCAATCCAATCCAATCCAATCCAATCCAATCCAATCCAATCCAATCAATCCAATTCCAATCCAATCCAATCCAAATCCAATCCAATCCAATCCAATCCAATCCAATCCAATCCAATCCAATCAATCCAATCCAATCCAATCCAATCCAATCCAATCCAATCCAATCCAATCCAATCCAATCCAATCCAATTCCAATCCAATCCAATCCAATCCAATCCAATCATCCAATCCAATCCAATCCAATCCAATCCAATCCAATCCAATCAATCCAATCCAATCCAATCCAAGTCCAATCCAATCCAATCCAATCCAATCCATCCAATCCAATCCATCCAATCCAATCCAATCCAATCCAATCCAACCAAAATCCAATCCAATCATCCAAATCCATCCAATCCAATCCAATCCAATCCAATCCAATCCAATCCAATCCAATCCAATCCAATCCAATCCAATCAATCCAATCCAAATCCAATCCATCCAATCCAATCCAATCCAATCATCCAATCCAATCCAATCCCAATCCCAATCCAATCCAATCCAATCCAAAATCCAATCCAATCCAATCCAATCCAAATCCATCCAATCCAATCCAATCCAATCCAATCCAATCCAATCCAATCCAATCCAATCCAATCCAATCCAATCCAATCCAATCCAAATCCAATCCAATCCAATCCAATCCAATCCAATCCAATCCAATCCAATCCAATCCAATCCAATCCAATCCAATCCAATCCAATCCAATCCAATCCAATCCAATCCAATCCAATCCAATCCAATCCAATCCAATCCAATCCAATCCAATCCAATCCAATCCAATCCAATCCAATCCAATCCAATCCAATCCAATCCAATCCAATCCAAATCCAATCCCCAATCCAATCCAATCCAATCCAATCCAATCCAATCCAATCCATCCAATCCAATCCAATCCAATCCAATCCAATCCAATCCAATCCAATCCCAATCCAATCCAATCCAATCCAATCCAATCCAATCCAATCCAAATCCAATCCAATCCAATCCAATCCAATCCAAATCCAATCCAATCCAATCCAATCCAATCCAATCCAATCCAATCCAATCCAATCCAATCCAATCCAATCCAAATCCAATCCAATCCAATCCAATCCCAATCCAATCCAATCCAATCCAATCCAATCCAATCCAATCCAATCCAATCCATCCAATCCAATCCAATCCAATCCAATCCAATCCAATCCCCAATCCAATCCTCCAATCCAATCCACCATCCAATCCAATCCAATCCAATCCAATCCAATCCCAATCCAATCCTCCAATCCAATCCAATCCAATCCAATCCCCAATCCAATCCAATCCAATCCAATCCAATCCAATCCAATCCAATCCAATCCAATCCCAATCCCCAATCCAATCCCAATCCAATCCAATCCATCCAATCCAATCCAATCCCAATCCAATCCCCATCCCAATCCCAATCCCCAATCCAATCCAATCCAATCCAATCCAATCCAATCCAATCCAATCCAATCCAATCCAATCCAATCCCAATCCAATCCCAATCCAATCCAATCCAATCCAATCCAATCCAATCCAAATCCAATCCAATCCAATCCAATCCCCAATCCAATCCAATCCAATCCAATCCAATCCCCAATCCAATCCAATCCAATCCCCAATCCAATCCAATCCAATCCAATCCAATCCAATCCAATTCCAATCCAATCCAATCCAATCCAATCCAATCCAACCAATCCAATCAATCCAATATCCAATCCAATCCAATCCAATCCAATCCAATCCCCAATCCAATCCAATCCCAATCCAATCCCAATCCCAATCCAATCCCCAATCCAATCCCCAATCCAATCCAATCCCAATCCCAATCCAATCCAATCCAATCCCAATCCAATCCAATCCAATCCATCCCAATCCACCAATCCAATCCCCAATCCAATCCCAATCCAATCCCCAATCCCAAATCCAATCCAATCCAATCCATCCAATCCAATCCAATCCAATCCAATCCAATCCATAAGTTCTCGTCCCCAGCGAGCCAATGTGGGGTATCCAGCTTTTTACGCTAGCCGACTATAAACTTTGAATCATCGCTTTTTGACATTTCATGCCTACACCATAATATTTTCATGGTTTGATCGAAGCAAACTTTGCGATGTTGAAAATGGAAAATCAGCAAAAGTTTTCTCGTTCGTTTTTGTTTGTGGAAAGGCATATAATTTCAAATGTCTCGTAAAATTAAAGCATTAATCGAAAAATTGGGTGGGTAATGTCTGTTACATTATCGCGGGGTTGACGTAGAACTACTACGGATTGTGTCCTATCAATTTTGGGGTCAAATCTTAACAACAGTGCGGTAGCTTTTTGCAGATGATAGGATGTTTGATGATAGATGATAGGGTGCTGTGATTGTAGTTTGGTTTGGAAGCTTTTTCAGAGTTTCGGATTTAAAAGTAAAATACTTTAAAAAGAATTTGATTTGATTATGATGTTTGAAATGACAGTGAAGTTTGAGTATGAGTGTAGTGAAAGATTATTAATAATTTGTCATGTTATATGAAGTTGTAAGTGTACTAGTTTTGTGTTGTTATTGATCGGATGAAGTTTTCAGAAATTAACTCATTTTGAACTGTTTTTGGTGGTCCTGAAAAGGACCAGTTGTCGTAAATTACAATGTGTAAATTACACACTTCCTATAAATGTCTTAATTTATTTCGTAGCATCATACAATATCTGATTTATTAAAAATAATCGACAATGCGATAATTTGAGGATGTTTCCGAGGACGCTGCTGCAGTGCCGTTGGGATGCAATAACAGCATAATGCTCATGCTTGTACATCCCTTGCCAAGACATGAATTTCATATAGCTTGTTTCCTATTCAGCCTATTTCTTCGCCTTTCTAATCTGGGAACTACACGGGTAAAAATCGGATCCCAAAATCATAAAAAAAGACTCATGATTTCTGGAGCCTAGGGTATTTTCAGTTTATGAAAATACACCATGATTCGAAAGGCATGATATCATGATTCGGTGCACCCGTAACGCAGTCAGGTGCGTTATACTTTTGGCAGAATCATAAAGCTAAATCATGATGTTGGGATTTGGAATCATAATTTCCGGTGCGCATTTTATGATTCTGGTCGGGTTTGCAAGCGCCATAAAGCTAAATCATATATTTAGGCTTTAGAATCATGATTCCAGGTGCGCATGGTTTATGATTCCGGTCGTTTTTACAGGATCATGCAGCTAAATCATGCCATTGGGATCCCAAATCATGATTTCTGGTGCGCATTGTTTATGATTATCATTATATTTTCGGACCATAAAGTGAAATCATGATACTGGGATTTGGAATCATGATTTTGGGTGCGCATCATAAATGATTCTGGTTGAATTTGTTGGCACCATCAAACCAAATCACGTTTTTGAAATTTGGAATCATGATTTTTGGTGCGCATTGCTAATGACTCTGAGGAGGATGTAACGACAAAATTGCGTTGATACTTTCATTTATTGTAAAGAACTACTGTAGTGTGAAAGACAGAATAATATTTTAACTATTATTGTGCGTAAAGTTGACTTTTCATGTTTGGTGATTTGTAGATAATATTGTATTATTTTCTTGTTTATTGAAATGATGAAGGTTTGTTCTTTGGTAAATGCTACTACACATAGAGTACCTACATACACTCCCGGTCAAAAGTTTGGGGGTCACCCCCTGAAAGACATATATAAGTTTTATGGTGATATCTCTGCGAAATTTTCATCCGATTTCAAATCCTTTAGGCTCATCTGAAAGATAAAGAATTAAACTTTGTACATAGTTTGCAGATAATAATTTTTACATATGGTCGGTGTTAAGTCAGAGTGAACTAGGCGATATTTTGGACAGGTGTAGACAAGCCAACAATTTTTGACAACTCTGAACTTTTCGATGCTATTTTGTTAGAGATGTTTTATTACATAAAAGAACTATGGTATTTCAGAAAATAAAACGTTTGATGTGATATCCCAAATGCCTGAAGGACATTTTTCTAAAATCATTGAAAAATACATGGTCCGGTATGACTGGACATCGACCATATAGTGTATGGGAAAATGATCCAAAATTGTGATATTTTCAATTGCGCCTACCAAATTTTGAGATGAAGGTTGTAATAGAAGCCTAGTTCTATACCCTCTCAGCCACTTTTAAGAGATCATGGCGGAAAAATCTAGGAAAAAAGGTATTCCAAAAAATATCAACTGATGTCATTGATAAAATTTTTTGGGTCACCCCTTAGTATGTTGCAATCCTTAAGTTTTGAGTCTCTTTCATAAAAAATGTAACAATTTTTCGTTCATATCTCTATCATTTTTTTTTTCAAAATTATATTTCTACACTGCTGGTGAAGGATAATGAAAAGTACTCATTATAAGTCTTACGAAAATGAACTCAACTTTTATGGACTTGCTTCATACTAAGGGGTGACCCAACACTTTTGGTCGATGACCAAAATGACTTTTGTGTCAATTTTTCATATATTAAATGTAAAAAAATATTGCCTGCCAACTTTGTACAAAATAAGTTTCATTCCTTATCTTTCAAATGAGCTTAAACGATTTGAAATCGGATGTAAATTCGCAGAGATATGACCATAAAACTTTACATGTTTTTCAAGGGGTGACCCCAAACTTTTGACTAGAAGTGTATGGTACTAAATTTAAGAAGTTACCTGTCATTTTAGTACCTTTAGAAGTTGCTTGTAGTATTCCTAACTGGTAATATCAGCTATTAGTAACTACATATGGATTAGCTAGAGCAGGGGTTCCCAAACTTTTTGTAATCACGGCGCCCTTTGACATTTTTTATCAGAAGCGCGGCGGCACTATTATCATTTTATACAAAAATATGAATATTTTCGACAGAGTTTCTGCCAGACTTTTCATGCTAGAACAAAATCTACTTTTGCAAAAAGTACGTTCTTTGATAATTCAATAAAATTATTGATATGAAAAACAATTGCACATTTTTTTTTACAAAAATAGGAATCTGCAAAAAATATTAAATTATATTTTGAACTATCACAGTTTCTGGTGTTTCTGGATCCTGTAGTGAACTTTAAATTCTTGCTAAATTTGCGCCGCTTGTATTGTAAAAGCATAAAATAGAAAAAACGACAAATTTTTGATCGAAGCAGGATTTAAAAAAAATCGTCAAAGGATTCCTTTCAATTCGAGGCTATAAAAATTGTCTTTACATTTGCGAAAGATTTTAACATGGTTAACATTTTTGCATCAGAATAAGAAATAAGAAAAGTTAAATTGTTTCTCCCAGTGTTGTGAAACCCCCTTCTCGATATAACTAAGCGACTTTAATTTTGATAAGGAGAATAAAAATTATGGCATTTTCCAGGTTAGTTTACTTTTTGACATATGATCGCAGAAATGAGCCAGCCTAGGGCTGCAATTCTCTTAAACAATTAATAACATAAGTTCTTCCGTTTCTATGAAAATGTGTAGTATAACACAGGTAAACAGAGGAAGAGCAAGCAAGCAAGATGAAAAAATCATAGTGGAGCTTTTAACAACCACAATGTAATCCATCCAGCCTGAAGATCTGTTTGTTACTGAGATCCCTACCAGCAAGGTTGTGACTATAGCGTAATAACAATTTTGATATCATTTATAGAGATGTTGTTTCAGAACTCATCAATATTATAACTCTGAGAAGTTCTAACTAATCCTACAGAAAACTCTATTACAGTCGACTTTCGGTCGGGTGCAAACGGTTTAACTGCAATGCTTTTTAACTGCAAGTCCGGTAACTGCAACATTCTCCAGTTATCGCCACCACCAAACGTCAAAATGGTGCGCCATGTTAGCCCCTGTTAGCCCAAATGAACAGTCGAATGAATGTTCACGTTCATTTTTACATCAGTTGATGGGTTGTTGACGTTTGTCAGTCGTTGCAGTTATCGAATTTCGTTCGCTAAGTGAAACGTAAACATGTTGCAGTTACCGACGTCTACTGTATATACCTTTACAATGTTGTCAACATAAATTTGGAACATGGAGATTTGAAAAACTTTGAACATAGATATCAATTTTTTTTTTGAACTGGTGAGCGATATCTCAAAGCTATCTTAATGTTTTCACTCCCAAAAAGTTGCATTCAACTTCTGTGGCGAGCAGCTTAATTGTCTTCTTTGTTCGATTTTCGTATTCAACTTTCGTCTGATGCTTTCGATCAATGTAATACAATTATAACATAAGTTAGAGAAGGTTTGCCAGGCCTTACTTTTAATCGGCCCACGGCGCCCCTGAAAAGATTTAAGGCGCCCCCAGGGCGCCGCGGCGCACAGTTTGGGAAGCACTGAGCTAGAGGTTTTGTCTGTCATTTTTTGCAGACTAAACTACTGTGTGACGGTCTGATTAAGGACATGGTTTGTGAAATCTAAAAATGGCTATCACAATGCCGCCTCTCATTCTGCTCTAATTCCCATGATCATAAATCTGATCATCCAGCAGGTCTATGAAGCTGAAAATATAACTCGTTGCTCGCTCACTCGCAGTAAACATTGTGGTACATTTTCAGATTGAGGCAGATTTCAGATATGTGCTCGAGAAAACGCGAGGCAAAATGCATAGTTTTTGAAAGTAAACGCATTGCACCTTCACCTTAAGCTATTTTGTGAGTACAAACATTTATTTAAAACATATTTTGGGGTTTTGAGTTTAATTCATTATTCTATTCCTTTTCACTTGAAAAAAGATTATTTTAAGAAAAAAAAACGATCTTCCAGTTTAATTATCTATACCTTTTAGCAAATCACGTGTGCTCTTCGGGAGCTCAATAATGGACGCCGGGATTTTGAACAGGTATGACTGAACAAAGAGCCACAAGCGGTTTGCAGTCCGGAGTATATCGCAAATTTAGCACATAAGTGATATGCATACAAATGCATACAGCATGCACAATATTATCTGCGATATACTCCGCGCCGCCAAAAATAACCATCGTTGCTTTTGTTGAGTTTGCTCGTGTCCACTGCGACAATTTGAGGTTGTAGCGATGATTCCCCAAATTTTTCGCGGAGATGGTTCAGTTGCCGCTCGATCCTCCCTTCTATATCACCTGCGTTCTGTATAAAAAAAGAAAAGTAAAATACGAAATTAAATAATAAAGCATAAAACTATACTCAAAGACAACTTTGTTATGAAGTGCAGCTATAAATTATGTGGTACAATTGATATTAATTGTGTTCTCATGAACACTAAGTTGAAGAGGCAGGCGAAGTTCCAGTGGGGACGTTTGAGACAGAAAGAAGAAGAGAAGAAGAATGTGTAACATCCAGATGATGGTCGATAATCATGATTTTCTGTGCTGATATTAACTACATTTATTAGGGCTTTTGTCAACTATGAATACAAGGTATAGTTTTTATTTGAAGCAAGTAAAATTATATTCTTCTTCTTCTTACTGGCTCGACGTTCCTTACTGGAACTTGGCCTGCCTCTTCAACTTGTGTAGAGAGTACTTTTACAGTAGTAGAGCACTTTAAACAGTTATCAATTGATCGGCTTTATTTGCCTGCCTCTGCATGATTTGTACATTGTGTGGCAAGCACAATAATACTCTATGCCCAGGGAGTCGAGAAAAATTTCTCGACCGGACCGGGAATCGAACCCGCCGTCTCCGGATTGGCGATCCAAAGCCTTAACCACTGGTGACCCAAGTAAAATTATATTACACTTAATCATTATCTTTATACAACAAACGGACTAATTCTCTTTGAGTGGTCCTCAGCTTGTCCAAAGGTAAATATAGAAACATTTAGAATCAATCAAGTGATTCATTTAGAAGAATACCTGCAAAGAAAAAGATAAATAATATTTTTTTCACTTTTACACATTATTTTTCCCCTTTCCAGAGGGAGGAGGGCTCCAAACTACCTTTAAAACCTTCCCCGTCCCCAAAACCCCTGTATGCAAATTTTCACGCCGATCGGGTCCAGTAGTTTTCCGAGTCTATAGCGGTCAGACAGACAGACAGACAGACAGAGACAGAAAATTCATTTTTATATATATAGATATTGTTCAAACAATACAACTGTTTTTTCTCTGGAAGTACAACTTTCATTCCGTGTAAACTTCTACTCGCCAAAGAATAACAAGGATATTGGACTTAGAATACTTATTTTTATAATGAAGCAAAAGAAACCATACTTACTCAATGTTTCTCATTACATATTAGCTTTTGAATGGAAATTGCCTTTCGACCATCGGGTAGGTTATGAAGATGGGACGGAGGATTACTTATATCCTCAATGCAACATTTCCCAACATCGTAATCTTCCGGGTCCACTATAAACGAATCTAGATGCTCGTCGAACAGATGGTTTCGGTATATATGGACAATGAAGGTAATGGCGCCATCGCTTTCAATAATATGTCGCACTTCGTTGAAGACGTAGCTTTGAGGTTTGGTAATCAATACGCTTCCTGCCTTGATTGTTGTTTTTCCTAACATAACATGTCGTAATACTTGAACAATGATGTTCTCGTCTCCGGAAATTAGTTCATATGGAAACGGTATACAGCCAAGCTTGATGAAAAAAACCAGTGCCTTCGATGAGCTTCAACGGTCCAAAACGGTCCTTTGTATCACTTACCGGTAGTTAGTAGAGCGGAGCCGGAAGAATTTTCCCTCAATGCGGAGCCGGAACGGGTACACAGGAGCCGGAACGGGCAACAGCCACGGCAGGAAAGGAACAGAATGAAACGGCTAAACAGAGAAGACGGTGGAAAATTGTCAGCATTTGTATTGAATTGCATGCGTTTTTTCACTTACCGGTAGTTCTGCAGAGCCGGAATAGCTCGATATCAACGGAGCAGGAACGGAATAGTAGAGCAGGAACGACAGTAGAGCAACAGCGGCGCAGGAAACCGGCAATAAAAGTGAACTTTTTTTTTTAAAAAAAGGGCAACTTTCCGTGAATGCGCAGCCAACTATGCTTTGCACAAGCTTTGCTAAACACGTTTTGACAGGTGCACCGTGTGCGTAACGCTTTTCATGGTCATGATTTGGAGCTCATGAAAATGGTTGCTCTGAATCATGATAGTGGTAGCTCAGCTTCAAAAATCATGAGTCTGAATCATGATTTCGTCCCAAGAGCAATTTATAATTTTCATGATTCGTAAATCATGATAATCGGATCAGATTTTTTCCCGTGTAGGCTATATGACAACCACAGGGATTAAGTCGTAATCTGGAAACGTAGCTCAATCTTGAGCGATTCCACATACTCAAAGATTGGCAGCTTTTCGGATCAGCCGATCATGAGGCTTCTTGTAGCGGTGCCTAACGGGATTGTATCTTGACTGTACCGATGCTGCGATTATCACGAGGGGCTCTTACTAGCTCGAAAGTTAAAATGAAATGAACCGAATCAGTCGAAAGTAGTATGTTTTACACAATTTGAGTAACAGACGATGTTCCTCCCTTTCGTATTCGCCTTCTTCTGATCGACCAATCTGAGACATAAGGCATATGGAATTGATGTCTTGGTTAGGGATTTACATATCTTTGAAAATTCATGGACGCGTTCGGATGGACAATAAAACATTATTTCAATAGTTTACAATAAATGAAAAAAACACGAATGTTTTGCTTTCGAGCTAATTTTAAATATTTCTGATTAATGTGCGTAAAAGTTATGGAAATCGGAATTCGAAACCTAATACAGGCGATAATATGAATGCTCTGCTGACATTTGCAATGGATTTCTTTATTTAAACTAACATGTTGATCAATAGATGCTTATTACAAGTGGTAAAAGAAACGTTTAGTGAACAGTATTTTAAATCTGTTGCAATTTTAATACATATCCCAATTCCCGTAATCGAGAATTTAAGGAGTGTTTCCCCATTATATGATAAATCAACGATGCTGTTAGAAATGCCATACAATTCTGAGTACTATGATGTTATTACGGTCCGACGGCGCTGCAGCGGCGTCCACGAGTAAATTCCCAAATTTCAGGAGATTATGTAGGAAAAATTATGTGAACAAAATCAAGTTTTGTACAAAACCGCTAGATTTAGATCATGATAGATAAATCAGGAAATATGGTCCAATCAACCCTTTTAACAACGTTTGTTGGCCCGAAAAGGGCCGATTGAGGTTGTATGCTGCCACAGATGAATAGCACTATAAAATGTTTATCAGTTGATTGCCATGGTTAAACAGGGACATCCAACGAAAGTGTATATGTGAATAAGTTCTCTGTTTATACAACAAACCAGCTGAATATTCATGGGTGCACAACAGCAACAGAGTAGCGGATCACAGGGATTTAGTTGAAATCTTGAAACGTAGCTCAATCTTGAAATCTTGAGCGATTTCACAAGCCAGACGCTCGATAAGCAGCTCCTCGGATCAGCCACTCAGGGGGCTCTGGTATCCAAGCGGGCTTGTTTCTTGACTGCACACCGATGCTGAGTTTATTACGAGTCGAAATCTGGAAGCGCGAGTCGGTCAACCTAGAAATCTTGAGCGATTTCACAAACCAGATGCTAAATTGGCAGCTTGAAGATTAACTGCTCAGCAGTTGCTAGAAAGCAGCGAGGTACTTCTCGCTAAGCAAGTTCGGAGGAGCTCTTACCAGTTCGAACGAGGAAATAGAATGAAACTGAATCCGACGAAGGAAGCATGTTTTATAACCTTAGAATAGAAGTTGATGCTCCTCCCTTTTGTGCTCTTCGCTTTCTGATCTACCAATCTGGGAAATGGGTATGTGTGAATAGTGTGTTGGGCTTAGAATTACTTGAAAATTGCAGAGAATGCTTATGCGTGAGAAATTTGTCGAACATGAATTGTTAATTACTAAATATTTAATACAAGCTATTGATAATCATTAGTTTTCTTTATTATGAAGGTAAATTTCTGATCCATGGGTGCCAAAATTATGAAAATTGTTCAATGAGAATGTCTTTTCAAAAGCATTCTAATTATGTCGCAATTTTGTTACATGTGATAATTTTCCTAATCAAAGTGTTCCCATAAAGTATGGAACATCAAAAACGCTGTTGGAAATACCACTCTATTTTACAACCGTTGTGAAATGTTGAGCACTCACCCCGACGGCACTGCTGCAGCGTCCGCGAGTACAGTCTCAAATTGTTGAGTTATAAATTGTTCATGACAAATGAAATTTTTTATGAAGCTGTGAAATTTATTTAGGAATATAAGAAATCAAAAATAACAGTCGGAAATATTTCTCTTTTAACTCTTTTCCACTAATTTGAATGGCCCTGAAAAGGGCCGATGGCTTTGTTAGCTTTGATGCTTTCACATATAAATAACACTGCGGGATGTTATCATTTGATTGCCATGGACAAACGGGGAATCCCCAACTCAAATGTATAAATTTTGAGCAAGTTTTTTACTTATACGACAAACCAGCTGAATGTTTTCGTGGCGTGGATGGCGAACCACAGCAACGGGTAGTGGATCACTGGGCTTAAGTCGAAAGCTGGAAACGTTGCTTGCTCTTGAAAATCTTGAGCGATTTTACAAGTCCAACGCTCGATTAGCAGCTCCTCGATATTTGTTCCCAACGGGATTGCTTCTTGACCACCAATGCTGATTTTATCACGAGTCGAAATCTTGAAGCACGGGACAACAGCTCCTCGGCCGATGAAATTTGCGGCGGCGATGACGATGGCTGGGTGAACGCGGTGAACGCAAACAAGCGGTGAACCACAAAGCGAGAATGACTCGCCCGACCGTGTGTACACTTCGACCGCAAATTTCTCCTGTGGACTGTTTCCTCTTCTTCTTCTTCTTCTTCTTCTTGGCGACGGCAGGGGTGAATGGCTTTCGCTTCGGACGGCATCTTCTCTCGCTCGCTCGACAGTTTTGATTTGAGCGAAGCAAGGCAAACGGGGGGGTCCTTCGCTATCGATGTCTGTGCCTGAGAAGCACGCCCGGTCAGAGCAAGCCGATCTGTGGCCTGCTGAGATGCGAGCCAATCGGAGAGTGAAAAGCTAATGACTTCAACTTTTCTCTAGCACCCCCATTTATAGATTTGCTTGAAATCAACGTTGTTTGTTGTTGTTGTTGTTGTTTGAGAGGAACTTTAACCCGAAGGACATTCGTCCCTTATCGCAGGTTTTTAAAGGTGGTCCAGTAATCCAGTGGTGGTTAAAAATGCAATTAAAGCTTCCTCGTTTGGTGGCGATAACGTCTCTTCCAGGGTGCCGTCCAAATTACAAGCCAAGTGTTCAGTGTTGTAACTTTTACAGTCAAACAAAATATGGGGGACAGTTAAAGGGTACCGCAAGATGTGCAAGTAGGGGGATCTATTTTGTCAATACGGTAACTATGAGTTAAACGGGTGTGACCAATTCGTAAACGGGTTAAAATGCGACGATGTTTGGGGTTGATGTTATCGGGCCAGGGGAAAGTGGATGATTTTAATCTTCTGAGTGTGATATCCCTGCTATTGTACCATTTAGTGCTCCAGGAGTCATGGATCTTCTCCTTTGTCCATCTCTGAGCGTCGATGGATGGAATGGAAACATCCTCTGGGTTCATGTTGCGACTTACACCTGCTAACCGGTCAGCCTCCTCATTACCGTGGATACCAGAGTGACCTGGTACCCAACAGAAGGTGGCTCTGTTGGACCAAAAGCAAGTCTTTCGGCCTCCTGAAGCCAGGGATGTTTCAAGGAGTAAGAATTCATTACTCGAAGACAACTAGCAGAATCGCTGAAGATTACTATGGGACGATCCGATCGGGTGGAACATAAGTGAGTGGCTTTTAGAAGGGCGTATGATTCGGCACTAAATATGGACAAGATGGGGGGAGGGCAGAACTGATGTTTGGGAGTGTAGAGAAGCTAGCAATACCATAACCAACAAAACCGTTATATACAGAACCATCTGTATATATTGTTAGGTGGTTGGAGTATTTTTCAGTGCGGAGTTTGTGGAAGTGTGTTTGAATTATAGAAGGTGGATCACCAAGCTTTGACCTGATCTAGAAGAGAGAGATCTATTTTGGGGGTGGGTTGATTCCATGATTTGGTTTTGGATCTAGGTAATACGGCTATTTCTGGAAGCAATTGGTTTGTGAGAGATTGGAATAAGTCAGAGGCTCGTGTGACCCGAGGGACGTCATTTCGACCCCCTAGACTCAGCCATCTGATAGCTTTGGAAACAACGTTAGTTGTTAACCTTTCAGTCGTCGCGCGGTTTGCCACCGTCAGAACCACCACACTGATGCTGTGTACGATAAGCGAGGTTTTTTCAGCACTGTTGTACAAAATACAACAGCGCGACGACTGAAGTGTTAAGGAGTAGTCAAAAGGGAGTTGTCCACATTCAGCCATAATGGATAAGATGGGACTGGTAGCAAAAAGCTCCTGAGGCTAGACGGACAGCTTTATTATACAGTGGGCTTAATTTGTTGCTTACCAAATCACCACCTCTGCTGAAGAGGCCAACACCATAGAACATCTTAGGTAGAATCCAACTGTTGACGATTTGTAGGATAGATGTTCGGTGGGCGCAAGGTATACGGGAGCCGATTACTTTTATGAGATTAAGTCTTTGGTTAATGGGATTTTGCGGACACTATTAAGATGATGCCTGAAGCTGAGGGTTCGGTCGAGATGAATACCAAGGATTTTGAGGGATATTTGGGATTTTATAATTGTATTATTTAAAGTGATGTCGGGGAGTTTTGACATCTTTTTTCTATTGCGACTGATGTGTAGAAGTTTGGATTTTTTCAGGGGATATAGTGAAACCGGTGTTCGTCAGCCCATTTTGAAACACTCAGAACTGCTGATTGAATTCGTTTCTGGACAGAGATTTCATGCTGTGGAAGGTGAGTATGGTGATGTCATCAGCATAGACTAGTATGAAGATATTTGGCGGAATGTCTTTGAATAGCGATTGTATGCAGATGAGGAAGAGTGTTGGGGCAATTACCGAACCTTGAGGAATACCATTTTCTTGACATCTCAACTCAGATCGGTTGTTGCCTAAATCTCCTATCCTGAAGGAAGCTTTGGACGTAATGACCCATGCGACCTTTTGATTCCCCATTCTTCAAAAGATTTGAGAATGGGAAAACGCCACGCACGGTCGTATGCTTTCGACAGGTCAAGGGATACAACGTCACCATGCATTCCCCTTTCCAGGTGAGAGTTAATGATATCCTCAAGTTCGGTAAGATAGTCATCAGTGCTTTTATCTGGGCGGAAAGCAAAACTGTCGATTATCTAGTAAACCACGAGATTCCAGAAGAGTGATGAGTCGTCTGTTAACCATTTTCTCAAGAATCTTCCCAATACAGTTTAATAAAGTAATGGGGCGGAAACTGTCGGCATTATTTCTATTTTTATCGGGTTTGGGAATGGGAACAACTAAACTTCTTTCCAAGAGTTAGGGATTTCACCGCGGTTCCAAATGTCGTTGAATATTGTAAAGGAGGATGGATCTACCAATTAGGGGAAGGTTCTTGAGAAGTGGATAGCCTACATCATCCGGGCCAGCCGATGACCCGTGGACTCTGTGTAAAGCCCAATCTAACTCTTCGTATGAAAAATCACAGTTATAATCTAGATTTTCATCAGTATTGAAATTGGGAGAAGATGCTTCTATGGTGTTTTTGTGGGAAATGAAGTTATCAGAGTAAATTGGAGGAGGAAGATGATTGGGAAAAGTGATCAGCAAGATGTTCGATTATAATTGAAGGATTTCAGTGATTTGATTACTGATTTTTAGTTTAATAGGCTGTCTACTTTTACTACCGTTTAATCGATGGACTTTGTCCCACAGTTCTTTGAAGTACTGTCAGGGTTAATAGAGGAGATGAATTCGTCCCAGCTGTCCTGTTTGGCCTGTTTAATGACCGATCTGGCTGCAATTCCTAGCAGCTTTGAATTCAGAAAAAGTGTAGAGTCTTTACGATCTTCCTTTGCAATCTTCTGAAGAGCACGTAATTTTTTGCGACGAAGTTTGACTGCAGAACGAACCTCGGGTTCCACCATGGAACCGATTTTTTACCGGGGAGAACCATTGGTTCTGGGAATGTGGTGCCGTAGCTATGGCAAACAATTGTTGGACGAATTCCTCAGCTGAGGAAGGGGGCTCTGTTGGAAAATACCGAGAAGACCTCGTTTTGATAGCTAGGCCAGTCAGCCAGATCATATTTCCAACGAGGACCGGCAGAAAGACACAGGAGGAGCTCTATTCAGTTGGGATAACAATAGGAAAATGGTCACTACCACAACAGTCATTGTGGACCATCCAAGACAGCTGGGAATTGAGGCTATGGGAGGATACTGAAAGGTCTAAACACAGATAAACAGACGTAACACTTAGAACAAATCTCGATCAAAATCATAGTCACGAGGACATGTAACGCCCAATGCTAAAATCAGCGTGTTTGGCCGACGGGCCAACAGATGGCGGTAGTGTGTAAACGTCAAACACGAACAAAACGAAGCAAGCGCTGCGGGTGGCGGATTGGCCACCTAACATATTTTTGAATTGACCGTTAAAAAGGTGGTCGATGGACAATGATGAGAGTGTGACGTCTGTTTGTCTGTGGTCTAAAGCTGATGATTGCCAGTTGAGAGACTGATTCTAGTGTGACTACCATCGTTCAGCAGAGTCATGCCATATTCGTCAAAGAGTTGGCATAAAATCGATCCTCTAGAATCATTACGATGGCAGCCCCAAAGAGTTGAATGACCATTAAAATCACCCATCAGAAGAACAGGGGATGATATTTGGTCAAGTATTTTGGCAAGACTAGCTTTAATGGGGAGGTTATGTGAGGGAGAGATATAAATGGAAACCAGTGTGATTTTCAAGGGGAAATCAATTTCTATGGCTACTGCGAATAAAGAATCGTATGAAAGGAGAGAAATTCTACGATGAGGAATATCAGATTTTATGGCTAAACTTGTACCGGTTCTGGAGGGATTATCAGGGTTTTTCGCAAATGTACAGATCATAACCTTTGATGAAGTTTATTGAAGTTGAATTGGGAATCATTGTTTCCTGTAACGCTAAAGCAATAGGGTTGAATTGAGATATTAATAATTGTAATTCTGAGAGTTTACCTTTAAGTCCGAAGAGATTCCATTGGTAATGCTAGGCAGGATTGGAGTTGGTTGAATAGAGGACGATTGACTATTTATGGGGTTTGGTGTGTTGGCCATTGTGAGATTGTGAGTGAGGAGAGTTGAGACGAGTGGAATCCATTAGAGTTTGCAGTTGGTCGAGAATGCCAAGGTGGTTTGAGGGAGATTTGTTATTCAATGGGGGATAAGCAAGATCAGAAGATTGTTGCGATTGGTCAGCACTTGCTTTTTTAACAATAGGGGCATGAATTTCGGTGGTTGGGTGGCGTTTGTGTTTCTGAACGCTTGGCTTTTCAAGGACAGCACTTACCTGGTTCGAGACGCCTACGCTGGGTTGTCCGGGGGCAGTCTGCTTGGCACTAGAATCCGTTTCCATTTCGGAGCGCTACCTTCATCCTTCATGATCTGGATCTTTGCGGGATCGCTTCTTCTCCTTCTTACTCGTGCTCTTCTTTTCAAGTTCCTCGATCCTGCTGGTTAGCTTTGATATCAACGTTCTTTTTTTAAAACAGTTATAAAACTATTTGGACAGGTATGTGGGATTCAGTAAGCAAACGACATGAAGCTTTTGATGTCTTGTCTTTCGATTGAGGTACTAATCAAGAAATTTCGTTAAGCCAGCAAAAAGTTATAAACGTTTAAAATATTTCATGCCAACGTAACGCTCTTCGTTTTCCTTCGCTTGTCTTGTCTTCTTCTCTTCTTTCTGGCGTTACGTCCCCACTGGGACAGAGCCTGCTTCTCAGCTTAGTGTTCTTATGAGCACTTCCACAGTTATTAACTGAGAGCTTACTATGCCAACGACCATTTTGCATGTGTATATCGTGTGGCAAGTACGAAGATACTCTATGCCCTGGGAAGTCGAGAAAATTTCCAATCCGAAAAGATCCTCGACCGGTGGGATTCGAACCCACGACCCTCAGCTTGGTCATGCTGAATAGCTGCGCGTTTACCGCTACGGCTATATGGCCCCGCTTGTCTTGTATAAAAGTTTAATTCTCTTGTGTTCTTTTCTCCAGTTTTTTTTTTTTCTTCTGTGTTGTCCCTTTTGTGTTGGATTGAGGATCCTGGCCATCAGGCAGACGAATACCGGCAAGAAAATTGGTACCAACGCCAGTGCGTAGCGTGCGGTTGGCCAGGTTGGCACCCGCCAAGGGCGCCAGCCGTCAGGGGGCGCCAAAATGAGCACATGGCAAAATTTTGGGACAAACATATCCAACGGAAAAAAAAAAATGGAAAACATATCAGTGAAGAATTGAAGAAAAATTTTTTCAGCAGTAAAGCATCTCAAAAACAGCGTTTACCAAACTTCCAGATTTGTCTGTAATATTCCCAGATTTCAAGTCTACATTTTACAAAAATCTGGAAGATCCAGATACAAATTTATAGTGACATACTAAGGTTTCCATATAAGACATAGGAAACCCAGTCTTTTCTAGTTGAAATTTCTAAAACCATCAAAATATTTGAAAAAAGAAACAACCTGACATCCCTGTTTACATATTACAGAATTCATTAAGTTGAAGAGTCTTTTTAGAACTACTTGAACTTATAAATATAAATAAGTTTATGTTATAAATTTATTATTTATTAAATTTATTTATATTTAGTATTTTTTTTAAATTAACTTCCAAATTCCAAAATTTAAGCAGTTAGGCTTCAACGCTCTTCTTTTGTGAGCTCTAATAGCCGTAAAAACTGTTTTACAAATAAATCTGATTTGTGACGTTCGATTGATATTTAAAAATGAGAATGAGCTAGTAGTTTTTATCAATTATATTAACCCTCTAATACCCAACCCCGCCTTTAGACGGGGTACACTTTGGAATTTTGTGTATTTTTTCGGTAGCTCGAAAATCAAAATGATTTTATTTTTGGCTTATACCTTGACTCATAACACGCATATAAGAAAAGTTTTTTATGACTTTTGAAACTTTTTTGTATTTTAGAAATTGTTTGAAAAAAATTGCATTCTTATATAACCTACAAATGCCTGGGCTTCATTAAACGTGTAATATAAAAAAATCGTACCTTTTTATATTTTTTCTACGATTAACCTATCACAAACGAAGAGGCCCGATGGTATTAAAAATCATTTCAAACCTGTTTTTCCGTTAGTTTCACGGAAAATAAAATACGCTCCGAAAAAAAAAAAATTAATCTTTTCAAAATACCGGTAACAATTAAAATGTTTATTATTGCCCAAAATCAACAACTAGAAAAGGCTTCAAGAAAAAATGAAAAAAGCTAGGGATGTTCAAAAATAAAAATTATAAAAATCAAAAACCAAAATTTAAAAAATTGCGAATAAAAATAAATAAATGCCCAAAACGGTGTTTAGAACGATTTTAGATAACGAAAAAATAATACTTAAATCGAAAATAAAAATTTGGGTATTAGAGGGTTAATTTGATCACACTAGATCCTTCCGCAATCTACGCTTTCTATTACTGTTTATTGGTAAACTACATTTCTTAAAAACTATGAGATGGTCGATAATCACTTAGATAGCTTAGATAGGTTTTCAAACACAGTTTTTATTGTATCATCATATCAACAAAATTTTTTAAAATATATATAAAGAACCTTGAGCATAAATTTCATGCAATCCTAAAACGCAAATTTTGGGAAGTTTTTTTTTTTCATAAAATAATGAGCAGAAATCTTACATTATCTTGCGCAAGATTTTTAAAAAATTTGGAAAGTTTGATTACAAGATGCTCAGCAGGATCCCGCAGATTTAAGGAGTGGATTCTCGCACAATCCATGACATAGGAAAACGTGAGTATTTCAGGCTCTTAGTAATGATAGTATTTTACAGGTAAAGTCTTTTTATATTTGGCTAAGAAATAAATTTTTGAGCAAAGATGGTTTTTATTTTATTTAAAAATTAAATAAAAAATTATTTTAAAAATTATATTGATAATATCACCAGACGGTTCTTTTATACAAGGTATGTTAGGTTTTTTCGAACAGTTTCATAAATTTCGAATTTTAGTAAAGCCGTGAGATTCAGCATGATACTCTTTCAATACGAAACCTCTAGGATTTTTTTTCTTCAATATATTTAATGTAAACTTGTTCCATTCAAAGACAAACAAAGTTTTTTGAGTTTTCACTTTGACTAGGGGGCGCACAAATGGAGGTTTGCCAAGGGCGCCATGAGGCAACGCTACGGCTCTGACCAACGCCATGACACGATAATAGAGCTACCACGCTATACCTCCCGGATGAGCTGCAGAGAACCCTAAACCCAATCCTTACCATGTCCTTCCCTTTCAAAATTGTGACCATTAACCTCGAGTTGCCACGGAGTACCCTGGCTCCCATCCCATACTAACTTTGGCAATGAAAAAGTAAACAAATTGTAAATAGTACCAAAATGAACTTCGGAATCCGTAAAGCGTTACTCGCATTTGAGCCCCAAATAAACGAAACTAGTTTAAAAAAAACCGTAAACGCTCTTGGTTTTGAAATTCCAATTTTCACTCCTGTACAGAGGAAGAAAGACGTAGTTCTACGTCAAAAACAAATTGGTAGGCGTGATAGTCATTAAGGTGAAGATGAATCGAAGCCAAAGTTCAAATTTTTAAAGAGCACTGATCTGGAGAACCCAAACATCCGTTTAAGCTGAAAACTTTATCGATTGGTCACTAGCGGGTGGTGACCAATCGATTAGGTTTTCAGCTCAACGGATGTTTGGTTCGCAGATCCGTGCTCTTGTATATTCGAACTTTGGCCTCGATTCATCTTCACCTTAACACTACGTACAACCGGTACCAAATAATAAAAAAATAGTTCCCAATTTTGAGAAATAATTCGTTAGCTGCCATATACAATTTTTTCGCCTTACCTTTGAGTGTTTTTTTGTACATAGACACTAGCGCATGTGCGTTACTATGTGGTAAGTAGCGAATCAGGCCAAAAAAAATCGCTTAAAGGTAACGCGAAAATATTTGTATGGAGAAATGCATCTAACGAATTATTTCTCAAAATTGGTAATATTTTCAACAAAATGTTTGGTACCGGTTGTGCGTGATGATGATGGTTATCATCCTAACAAAAATTTTTTTGGTGGCAGCTTCCACTCTCAAGAAACTTGAAGTTAGATGTCTTTCCCCATACAAATTAAAATGTGAAAACTCCAGCTGATCAACTGTGGACAAGAGCAAAGCAGGTAATCCATTTTCAACATCGCAAAGTTTGCTTCGATTAAACCATAAAAAAAATGTAGTGTAGGCATGAAATGTCAAAAAGGGGTGATTCAAAGTTTATAGTAGGCTAGCGTAAAAGGCTGGATACCCCACATTGGTTCAAACAATATTTTTCAAGCGACAGCCCTCCAACCTTAGTTTGACCCTGCGAGATTATAACACACTGGTGAGTTTTTATCAGCTCCGCATCTCTTCCAAGGATGCTGAATGTTTCGTTGGCACCACAACATTTTCATGTTATCTAGTTTTTTAAATATCTAATGATAATTTTAAACTACTTAATTTTTAATAAAACTAGTTTGCATAGAAATATTTACAGTTTAATGTTATTTTAGGTACTTGATTATTTTAGTATTCTCCAAAGCAGGGTTTGGAAGTCATTTATTGTCCATCAAGTTCATAATCATTTCCCGCACCTTTCGACGTAACACTTTTCCTGATGGAGTCAAAGGGAGCTCCTTGGCAAAATACACGCCTCCTCTAAGATGCTTATAATCGGGTAACTGGAGATTCACTTTTCTAACAATTTGCTCTGCATCCATCACTTCGGCGCAATCGTTTTTCCTGACCACCAGTGCTGTTGCCAAGTCATTCGGCTCCCCTGGAATTCCGACCACGCACACCGCGGCCACTCCTTCCATTTCCTGTACCACGCATTCGATCTCCGTCGGCGATATTTGAAAGTTGTTGTATTTGAACATTTCCTTCTTCCGGTCCACCACGTAAAGGTAACCATCCGCATCGAATCGCCCTACGTCTCCCGAGTGAAGCCATCCATCACTGTCCAACATGTCCCCGAAAGGTTGATCCATTCCGTAATAACCCTGGAACGCAAACTCGCCTCTGGCAACAATCTCCCCGTCTTGGCCGTTATCCAGGGCATTTCCGTTGTCGTCGATAATCTTGAACTCCGTACCGGCTCGAGGATACCCTACTGATCCATCTCGGTAGAGATCCCCCTTGCTGAACGATACCGAGTAGGCAATCTCCGAGAACCCGTAGGCAACTTCCAGGGAACCGTCCGGGGAGCAGTTGTTCAAAGGATCGCTTTAGCGATGTCGAAACGGCACTTCCACCGCAGAAGGCGTGACGAATGCTGGTGAAGTCCTCCGGTTTTGCCAACCCACTGTGGACTATTCCGTACGCCTGGGAAGGAGTTATGCAGAGGGCCGGACTCTGAATTTCCTGATCAAGTCCAGCGCCAACTCCGGTCGATACGTCTGGCGGGTGATGATCCGAGTGGCACCAAGGATCGTACCGCCACAGCAGAATAACCAATCCGGACAGCCAATACAGGGAACTGAAGGCGAAAGCTCGATCGCTGGGATGGCATTCGAAAGAAGTTGGCCACGTGAGCGATGCAGATCGAGTGCGACAGGCAAACGGCTTTCGAGCGACCCGTTGTTCCAGAGGAGCATATGAGTACCGCCAGGTGCTTGACGGGATCTGCAATCGTAGTTGGACTGAAAATAAACGATTTTCAACAATTTTTACAGTTAGCAGTGATCACAACGGCACACTTACACAAAAAAGTTCCTCTTGTCCCGTTACCATCATTAGACGATCCACTTGATCATACCCCTCTACATGACTTCCCATGAGAATGATGCGCGGGTAATTGCAGCCAGTTCACATGCAGCGATCGTTTCCTCCAACGACTCAGTCTCACAGAAGATCACTTTCGGTCGAACCGCTTGGAACATGTGACTCAGATCATCCCGTTGAAACGAAGGATCCAGCGTATTGACGGGTACCCCCAGAGCGAAACAAGCAAACATCACTGATGCGGTGTGCTCCCCATTTTCTAACGATCATCGTAAAAATGTCCTTCGAATCAAAACCGTATCCCATCCGAGTAAGATGCTGGGCAATTCGGAATCGTTCGGAGACGCAGCTCACCACCGGTGACCTCCGCCCCACTATCGGCACTGATCTGCATCACTTTATTTGCATTGCGCTCCAGAATTTGCAAGATAAGATCTCCGAGGCTTTGTTTACGGGATTGAAGATCGGCTTCCTCGGCAAACCGCTCCAAATTTTCTTCGATGGATCGTAGTAGGTGAAGATGTTCCTCGGATGATGCATGATGAGCGACTACAGCAGCAATCCAAGTAGCCCCAGCTTTCAGTTGCGACTAACGCGATAGTGTGGAATGAAGGTGCAGTCTTGCTCTGTCTGTTCCAATATGCCGTGAATTGTTGTTGTCATAGATAGTTTGTTTCTAGAATCATCAGCTACCTACTGGAAAATTACGACGCTTTATACTTTGGCTTTTATTTTTCAAGACGTAGGGGGCCGTTTGAGAACTCTGTTTAAAACTTTTAGAATGGTAAAAAATAAAATTCTGATTGAGGGCTGTTCATCAATCTTATGGAAACTCATTGAAATTATGCACATTTTGTTGCTTACGTAATTTATGGACAATCCTCAAGCTAGTGCAGAGAAGTAGAACAAAGTAGATTAAAATGCCGTTGACCTACAATGTGCAAATCTGCGAAGCAAAAAATAATGAAGAGTGATAACGGTCGCTCCCGGGTAAGAGGAGGTACGAACCACACACACACAGTGGTCCAAAAAATCAAATTTATGAGCAAAATGTAGTGAAGTTCCAAAAATGCTCCTTAGTGGAGGTTAGCTCGAATAATGTGTATTTTACCAGATAAAGTGTAAAGTTGAAGCTTGTTATCATCGACATCGCAAGGGACCGTCGTTATAGAGTATGTAGAGTATAGTTATAACATTGAAATGTTTTTCAAGGGACATTTTTTGTTGCTATAGAGAGCTTTTGACACTATAAAAGTTGTCGCTATAACGAGCTTCGACTGTACATGTTCCGCACTAATAAATTACATTGTGTATTTTTTTTATGATGTACGAGGCGAAAATGATAGAAGCTATCGAACAATATTTATAAAATTTAATCTTAAAGCTATTTTTAATAAATACTTTTCTTAAGAATTCTCTTCTTTGCACCTATATTGATGCATCAGTATAATAAAAAAACACTGTTGTATCAAATCTGAATTAATTTATTGAGTACTAGTTGTCCCAACAAACTTTGTATTGTCACCCAGTAGGCCGTTTCATAATGCTATGAAGGCTAAGCCTTCCATACATAGTGAGAGCTTTATATGAATTATTTTTTATACTTTCCCGGTGAACTTCAAAAACTTTTTATTCACATGAATACGTTGTTTCCCTTTGTGGTGACCTCCCATGGTTTTACTGACAAACGGCCAACAAATGGACTAGATGAACTAGCAGACAGGAGGAAACGGAGCTTCAATGACGCACGGCAACTGCGCCGGATCTTGACAAACGGACAGGCAAAACGTATGACTGGACTACGGTGAGATTTACCAAACTTCAGATGCTAGACAGCAACTTGGACGGAACTTGATGAACAGTTGGACAACGACAGGACTGATCGGACTTCAGACGACAGGTAGCGACAGGAACGAACTTCAGACGACAAACAGGAACTGAAATGGATCTTGACGACGGGACAATCGGACAAATTGGTGAAATGAGAACAACTAGTTTTTTTTTTAAATCGTGTTTTCTCTCCAAGATCTCTGTTAAGACAGATTTATTAAATTTCGTTTCCTATACTCGACTCCTAAGATCATCTTTCTTTTCCGCGATTGCTGTGATCAATTATAAATTGTTCAATAGTCATTAATTATATTCCCTACACCCACGGTAAAAAGAAACAAGGTTGAAAAATTCCTATCGCAACTTTGACTTTCTTTGACGCAATTTGGCTCTTCCGTGGGATAATCCAAATTTGGGTTAACTGATATATACCTATCATTGACAGCGGCAAAACGAACAACTCAGTGCAAAAAAAAATCTACTCAGCGTTAGCTTTCGAAGTCTCCGTGATGGGTTAAAACAACTTAACGTTAGGTAAACTGGAAAGAACCCAAATTTGACTTATTCAATTGAACTTCGACGCTGGGTCGGTGCGTCTCTCTCTATTTTTGACAACATTGCTGTTGCGAGAGAGGCAAAACAACCCAACCGTGGTTAAAAACTAGATGCAGTTTACCCAAATGTGAGTAAAAAAGAACCCAGATAGCCCAGGGGGGCAGATAGCCGTAGCGGTAAACGCGCAGCTATTCAGCAAGACCAAGCTGAAATTGCACTCGTTGGTCAGATTGATGAACCTCTCGGCAGTTATAAATAGTTTATGCGAACTCCTCGATTTTTGACAACTCTTGGCTCACTAAAACTACCATAGCTCAGGAATGTCTTCAACAACCCCTTCACAATAACATGGTTTTGGAAAGAGAAAACATAGGAGCTTCGTTTCATTTGCAAAAATGAAAATATGAGATTGAGAGAAGATGGAGAAATGACAGCAAGGACGTATCCGTGGATTATACAGAAAGAAGTATAACATCTTAATCAACTGTTTATTATGTAATGTAGATATACCTTTGTTCTGAAATAAACAATTATTTTTTGTGGATTACCAGTACTTTTTTTGCTGCCATTATTTTGGTGTCCGAATTTTAACGTGGACAGACTGTATGAGAAGAGTGATATGTGTAAAGTAGTATATTTGAGGTAAATCTAATTTGTCAATGTATACCGTAATTTCGGGTGAAATTGATCATTTTTCACGGTTTTTCTAGTCTGTTTTCTATAATGTTAACGATGCCAGACAACTAAATCAAGGAAAACAAGTACGAAGGTGAGCCTCATCGACTTATGTACTGAAATTTTCTAACAAATGCCATTTTAGTGTTAACAAATACTTCTAAAATAAAAAATCAGAGGATCTCATTTCGGGTGAAATTGATCACTTGTCAATGCCATCATTGCTAGTTTCCAAAACAACTCTATATGATAAATTTGAGCTCCCTGAATCCGAATATGCTTGTAAATTTCTTAACAATGCAATATTTATATAAATAACGAATAGTTAAATTTCAAAAATTACGCCGAAAACGCATTAATGTATGCAATTTTTTAAGGAATTCAATGATATCTAACAGAAATTCAATTATTTCAACCATATGAGCTAATTGGTACGAGTTTTGGTTATGAAATCTGGTTTGGGGATATACCTCAAGCATCCTCACAAACTTTCAGGTTTATACCATGTTCAAATCCATGCTTATAAATAGAAGTTCATAGCTGCTTGTCAATACTGCTCCGTTCATGATTTTGAAATTTTACGTTATTTTCATAATAATAAACATTCTTTAACGCAAAAAACTTCACAAAACACAATTCTGCAATAGTTACGACAAGCAACGTTCATTTACTGCAGCTTACATTGATATTTGTGCTCCATTACGAATAAATAAAATCGTGTGGACGATGATCAATTTCACCCTTCTGATCAATTACACCCGATTTTACTGTACCTATGAAATAATTGAATTCTCAATGCTCGGATAATGAATTAGTTAACGCTTTTATAACACATAATCAACTGAATTGGATTATGTTACTGTCGAATAGATTGAATTTGAAACTTTAATACAGGTATGTTCCGTTTATTCAACACGAAGGCAATTTTCAGTTGATAAAAACGGAACCGTGACAAAAATGGAATAATTTTCTTAGACAAAATATTTTACAAATTTGAAAATAAAATAGCAGTTTTGTCAGGATAATACACATTTGCATCATATAAATGCACAGTATTGAAGTTTAGGAGCTGTCAGGAGCATTTAGATTTTTATTCCTATAGATTCGTAATAAAAGTGATTGTAGACTCCTATCAATCAATATTATTTTGTAATAAATCATTAGTAGTTTTAGTTTTCTTGGATAGAATTTTAATAAATGTAATATAGAATTTAAAACGCTAATCACATAAATGTCCTTTGTATCATAACGTGCGTCATATTTAATAGTTTTTTTTTCAAAACAAGTTCTGGCTTCCTAGCTATCGATTGCAGTTGATAGACTGCCGTAAGATTGATTGTGAATGGATATATAATTTTTCATATAATCGAAAGTCGGTTTTCTGTTTTGGGGTAACTTTGATAATGGAGCATAAATCAAACAAAATTGAATGAATTACGAACATTTATAGGGCATTGTATACTTCTAGGCGTTTATCGTTATACGGAAATTTATGACTTTGAGAACTCCTCATAAAGCTTCTGGAGTAATTCCTGAGAAAATCCTAAGACAAATTCCTAAAAGAATTCGTGGAGGGATTTCTAGAAAAATTACAGAAATAATGCCTGAAGGAATCCCTTGAGGAACTCTGAAGAGTGCCATGGAGAATTCTCGGAGGAATTTCTGAACGAATCTTTGGTTAAAAGTTTTTAATATACTGGCTAATTATTTGATCGACTAACTTGGGATTCGAATTCAGAAACTTTTGTAAAATCCACTAAAGTATGGATCGCTGGTTAAAACATTACTTGGTATACAAAACTTTCCCGGTGCTAATTGAAATTCCCGTATATTTCCCGGTTTTCTCCCGGTGATTCGAAATTCCCGGCCTTTTCCCGGTTTTCCCGATTTCCCGGTGCGCTGGTCACCCTGACAAGTATTCTCTGGAGGAAATCTGGGTGGGTTATGTTGAAATTATTTCTTGGTAAAAATCTTGAAGGGATTGAAGAAAGTCTTGAAGGAATTACTAGAATGCCCGGAGAAGTTCTCGAAAAAATCTCTTATATCCTGGCGAAATGATCTTAGAAAAAATCCTCGAGATTTCTTTGAGATAATTTTTGAGAAATTCCTAAGGAAATCACTGAAAAAAATAGGAAAAATGCCTGGAATATCCTTTTTAGGAAGCCCTGTAAAATTGAAGAAGTAAATCTTGGAAGAGTCTCTGGGGAAATCCTATGTGAAATTCTATAGGAATTCTAGAGGGACTTCTCGAAAGAATCCTTTGAGAAAATTCGGAAAAATATCTGAATTATGTCGAGGTTATATCTATGTAGGTAATCTATATAAATAAAAATGGAATGGTGTTTGTATGTCACGAAATGGCTCACGAACGGGGCAACGGATTTGGATAATTCTTTCTCCATTTTGTTCGTCAGGGGTTCCGACGTGTTTGTGTGTATAAAAGTTCCAGGATACTCACCGGGAAAGTAGGAAAAACGAGAATGAACGGAACTGTCATTTTGTATGGAACGATTCATATCGGTTTTCAACAGCCTACTTGATGGCAAGACGAAGTTTGCCGGGACCACTAGTATATATCTAATAAAGGAAATCACTGGAGGAGTTTTCGAAAAA
>NW_018734885.1:0-84091 GCF_002204515.2 Aedes aegypti
GATATATATTGTTTTATTCCACCTCCCTTGCTTCAACCTGTAGATAACTGGAATAGCAAATTTAATCGCATTCAATTAATTTTCAGATGCTTGAACAATGAAGTCAAATAGATTGAACTTCCATTTTTTAGTTTTCCTCTTTTCTTACACGAAAAATTATATAAGCTCCGTTGCAACTGAACCAAAACGGTCCACTCGTTATATCAAGATGTGGGGAGGTGTACTGTATCTGTTGTGAGTGCAAACAAAATCACAACGATGTTACGCAGGGATAATTACACTGCTGGAAAATTAATTATCATGCATTCGTTCAAACTGTAATTAAGATCATAGAGAATTACACAAAAAGGGTTTGAAGTGGAGAACCTGATAACTGAGGTAGTTGATACCCACGTAATGAAACGCTTGACTGGAAAATCAACAGAGCGTTTTTGTTTGTTTATTGGTCTTGCTTGTAACAATAGTGGCTTAGATGTCTTACCTGACACGAACAGTCCTCACTATTTTTACATGATCCTAGATGACTATGATAGTAAATCAGTCAAAATTTAACAAAAAACGGTATGTTTAAAACAAATCTCTTCTTTATTCTTAGTCTTTGGTGATAAAAAACAAAATTTACAATTTTCCTTTATCATTGGTTACATTTGACGTAAGCCTTATGAATGTAGATTAAAATAATTATACTGTAGTACCTGGCGTTATCAAAAATTTGTTTCCCACACTCTTCTAAACAGTTCCTGGTCCTCTAAAGCTCAAACCGAATTTGATACAACGTTTGGGTTGTACAGAGTCGTAAAAACCAAACGCAGAATTCTTTTTTTAAACCGCTTAAGGCATCGCACATATCGTGTGAAAGATACGCCTTCTGTACGCTCCACACGCTGTGCAACCGCACAACTGCAAGAATTAACTTACATAATTGGAAGCGGGCCTTCCAATCGAATTGAACTGTGGGAAAAATCACTTCTTGCGTGAGGTTTTATTTGCCAACATTGTGTCAGTGGTTGGCGTGATCGGATGTTCTCCAGGAACGAAGTGAACAACAAGCCAGCCAATGTTTGCGGCTACTTTTGTAGGCCACGAGTGCAATCTACTTCACAGCTGTAGAAACTTTTCGGAGTTCAACCACCACGGTCATGAATTGAAACTGGATAGTGATAGTTGTCTATTAATGAATAATCAACTTAGCACTTTCGGTTTCATCATTGTTCGATTAGTGTGGGATTACATTAGCAAATTGGATCGTCCGCATTCAATGAGATAAGCATAGAGCATTACTTAAACAAACAATTGAATAAATTAACTCTTCAAAGGGAAGTAATAATCCTTTGTCATTTTGCTGTTCATCAATGTTTATACATTAGTTGCAATAGCTTATTTGAACATTTATGACCTAGAGAGAAATTAAAAAAATAAAAAAAAGTGAGCAAGGTGGGCAAAACTTTTCGTCCAATCCAACGTTTCATAAAAACCTAGGGCACTTTAAAAAGAAAACCAGATACAATACAGTAGAACTCAGACTAAAACATATTCTTGTTTGCACAATCCCCGAGCAAAGTCGAATAACAACCGCATAACATAGTAATAACAAGATGTACAGCCATGATTTCATTTTGTTTGTTATCAATACCGGAATTACTCTTTGTTATCAACGAATTTTGAGCTGTCAGATCGAGGTTGCAACCGACGGTGAAGGACGTCAAATGTTTGTTTATTCATAATTCGATCTTTATAATAAAATATACGATAATGAGTTATCCAATGAGGGAATTCACTGGATAACAAAAAATTTTTATCAACTGTGTTTCAAATGAAACCAATGATATCTATATGAATATCTTTGTATAAAACTTTTGTTATCACGTTTTATGTTGCCTTGCTTATCAACCAAAATGATAACAAAACTATGTTTATCAAATGCTTGTTATCGGATAAACAAAAACTTGATTATCATTTTTTACCCCAACTGCTCGGGGACACTGGTTGAAATCGGATGTCAGGGGTGTTATCGTGCCAGTAAAAAAAACAAGCAATCCCAACGGAAACAAGTCAAAATGGATTTTATCATCCTCTCTCTTTGGGGCTCAACATTGCTGTCTCATTTATTCAAGCTTTTTACAATTCGCAAACCATTGGCCGATCATGGACGCAAGATGAATGTTCATCTTGCTGCTTGGATCGTGCTACACAATCAAATGATGAACGAATTTACCAAAAGGCCTGTCAGTGACCAGTGTCCAGAAGCTGCTGTAAATGTCTGATATTACGAACAAATATAAGAAACATGACTTAAATATTTCTATAGTTTCACATAGTTTAAGAATATGGTTAACAAATGAATAATAAATAGGCAAATATTTGATACAACATTCTATTTCGTCACATACTTATTTTTGTTTTTATATGTGCATTTTTAGTTGCTCCCAAATTTGTATGATATTAGTGGTCTCATAAAAAATAATAATGTGAATTCGGCTTAGAAATGTGCAGATATAGTAATAAACAGTTGACCATTTTATATTAGGATAGAGTTTGGTGCATTTTTTTTTCGCCCGGTATAATATTATAAATAGAAGACTACTATTTTAAGTATTCTAAATTGCAATCACACCATTAGGCAAGTAATGTGTGAATATTCACAACTGTTGAATACCCGACCTGCCTGCATTAACTCGTGTGTTCTTTAATTATTACGGCGGTCCAGCCATTGATTACATGATTAAAAGCAACCCAGCCAGCTACCGGCTTAATCACATTAAACTAAATAATTCCATTCAGATCGAATGCCTCAATCCCAATCACCTTTACCGGTAGTTATACGTCAGCAAATATTATTCAATTTTCATTTCCATGCATTATTTCTTCATTCAACTTTATTACACTGAACCGAAATTTAACCTTGAAATTACGCGGATAGAAATATTGTTCTAACCATTTTTTTCTCCTCTCATATCCATCTTCCACAGTATCGCTGCTGTTCAACAACGCGGCGTGATGTCTCGGGCAGGCCCACTTCTCATACTCCGACACTTTGATCGAGCTTCCTGCAACGTAAATATAATTGCCACTTTTGGGTACGTATGATCGCCGTCTGGCCGCAAGGCGTTCGTCTTGACCTTGAGCAACAAAACGATGTAAAAAAATGAACACTAGCGGTTGTCCAGAAAAAAAAACTTGTTGTAAGACTGATGCTCAGTCCCTACGATAAGAGATAATGCTTTATAACATTTTTATAGAAATGATCCAATTTTTCCAAAAAAAATCGTTTGATGGGTCGATTTTGAGAAAATTGTGATATTTTATGTTTTATGCAGTAGTTTTCATTACTGCCGTGTAGTGTTAAGTTTTGAAAACCATTCGATGTTTGTCTTACTAACTTTTTGAAAAACTAAGAAAATCGTGTTTAATATAACTTAACTTTAAATGTAATTCAACCTGAATAATATGTCTAAGAGCTTTTATGCCAAAACTGAGAATCTCTATCGGGGTAGCATTATCTTATAACTATCTGTCGATAAAAAAAAAGTTAGAAAAATGTCAAAGAGGCCTGCGCACAAGAGGTCTGTTTTTCTAAAAGCTGTCAGAAGCCCCAGTTTACTAAAAACAAAGTCTAAACCGTCTATTTGTGCAAATATGAGAATTCAAAAAGAAAAAAATGTTTCCTTAGTTTGAACATGCCAAATCACAAGCTGAAAAAGTTTATTATCTGAATATAAACAGTATTTTGCGTAGAATTGCTGTTATTCAGCTAAAATGTACTTGGGATTTAAAAAAAAAACTTTACTTCTAAACTTAAAACAAACTAGAACCCGTTTCAAATTAGGGGTTGAAAAACAGCAATATCTCAGCCCATCTGCAACACAAAACTTTCCACCTGATTTGTCTTTATAGAGAAAACAATATTTCTTCCGTACAATCTATTAATTAGTCTATAAAAGAACATAAGAAAATCCTATACACACGCTCCCCATTTGTGAGGTGCGATTAATGATTGCATAATATTGTTAGGAATTTCCAACCTCCGCCCCGGCGTTTGGGCGGCATTTTGCAATATAACTAACCTATGCTTTCTACCAACAAATTCAGAGTAATCTAAAAAGTGGAATGTGTTGTCTTATCAGAGTTTCCGTGGTAAAAGTTCAGGTTGACTGAGAAAAAGGAAGCACACCACCTGGTAAATTAGTTCTATCAATGACACAAAGCTGATATGCGCATAGACGAATTTTCAGGAGATTACGAAGAGTAAACAAACTCAATACGATAAATGAGATAATGTAAAGTACTTCTTTAATCTTTTTAATAATGTTGAACGTTCCCAGGATTATTTCAGTCATCCTATAAACTACTTTGTCAAATGATCCGCACAGTCGTCTAGTCAATGAAATTACTAGCTTTGTATTCAATATCTTTTCTAAACAACGATCTGGCGGGACGGAATTCTCATCACAAACATAGATATATAAATACAGAGCATCTCTTCTATTATAGACGGGACTGTTTATCATATTACATTCTGATCTTTGTTTGATCCGGTGCAGTGAGCCACGCTGACCCGCGTTGGGAATAACTCCTCAATCTTGTGTTTTAATTTCGGCTAATTGCGGTTTATCAACTCTTGCCTCTCGTCTGATGTTGATTAAATAGATCAGCAATTAGATTGACACTAGCGAGATAATTTGGAGTTTCTGATTTTTTTGGCGTCTGGGAACCGCGACTCTGGGAGATGTACTCGGGCCGCACACAAAGACGAGCCTGAAATGGACTGAGGGACCGTGTATCCGGTCGTCAACCGTTTCCAGGAGTGGCCTGTCATTGCGCTTGTTCTTTCTTTTGATAGGGCTGTCTTCGTTATTATCTCCCGCAGTTTTGTGAATAAAAGTGGCATCTAGTTTAGATTCTATCATCGTCAAAATGGGCGGTAGAAGCTAATTGCGAGTCTAAGTCACAACGAGAAAAACTGCTTCAGAAACGGCAATAAGCATCCTCCAGAATCCAAACTGCCGGGTGACGACAGAAAAGAATAGCCAAATCAGTTGTCTTAAGAAAAACTAAAACTCCCCTCAATAGTGTTCGAATATACAAAAACGGTTTTCCAATTCTTTCTTCCATATCTTCCTTGCAATTTTTATTATGAAAATATGAAAATATGTAAACAGAACAAATTTTCTCCATTTTTGGTGAGGATTAATAGTGCTCAAAGACATGGAAACTCTATATACAAATTGATATGCGAAAAACTAAGAATAATACTTTAAACACTTGGTTAATTAATATAATCATAATTATTTTATATTATGATCTATGAATTAAATAGTGATTATGAAGCAAAATGATTGCTCATTATAACGCATGTGAAGACCACATAATAATTAAAGATGAGACTTGTGGCAAAAGTGATATTGAGCTAATTTTGCTGTTGGGTATTTGTGACAAAAAAGCGTTCATATTGTATTGAGCTCTGAAAAATACTCTTTTAAAAAAAGAAGATTTTCTGAAATACGCAGCGATAATAGGGCGTCCGTATAAGCCTGTTCCTAGTTGATAGATTTGTCGCCACGCTATTTATAGTATTTAACCAAAAACTACGAAGTGGTAACTCAATTAATATAAGTTTTTTTATCTTTTTGATTTACCTGTCACAACAGAAAAGACAGTGTATTTTATAGATTTTATGTACACTTCTTTCCTTGAAGTTATAAATTAACATTATTCAGTTTATTGTTGCTTTCCGCATAGTGCTCCTTTTCGAAAAATTGTGTCATCTTATGATTTGGTATACTATTACACTCCCTTTAATTCTCACTTAAGTTTGTTTTACCACTAATTATCTTATTGAAGCACCGTGTAGTCGCTTCTTTGTTTCGCAAATTGGAAGCAAGAATGCCGTGCAGAGCACCTATGGATTCAAAAAGTCGATCAAAGAGATTCCCAGTTATGGATATCCCAAGTGTTTCTTAACATAAATGTTTTCTAAATATAGGGTCTAGCCCCTTTATAAAACATATAGTCCTGTGATAAAATTGTCTCTATATCTATCATTCAGATGCATGTTCATAGGCATGCTCGTATTGTGTACAATATGAGATAAAAAAAGACAAGATTCATTAAAACATATATTGAGGACTCAATTGCATAACTCCAAATCTAATTGTAATTAATAGAATTTAACGACGGTTGTGCCAGTATTTGCAATTTATTTATTATTAGTTCTATACTTTTTTTTTATCTAAAACAACTGTTTAAGCAATTTTTTATTTCCAAAAAAACCCTTGATTAACTTTCCCTGCTAAAAATCATTTTGGTGTGTGCAACCAAAACACCTAACGATTTGGATCAGTGCCCAACTTCCCCATATAATCCTAAATTCAATACTTTTTAGCGCCTCCCACACCTTTGATAAATCAGAACCATCTCGAAGCTGCTCTGAAGAAAGTTCACAAGTAAGCCCCTTACAATCTCACATGTGGTTCTATGTAATTTTTGATAGTGTAACACTTGTTTTTCTCGTAACCGCGACCTTGACGTCACCACCCAATCTGAGTCGGAATTTTGTCTAGGCTGGCGCTTCCTGTCCCAAAATTTGCTCTCCATGTATTCAACAAACCTATTAGACAATGCTTTCTTCCCTTTGCGTTCTCAAAGTATCGCCCAAACCACTACCAAAGCCTTTCCCTGCCGCTGCTCCCTGAAAGAGAAAAATGAACCCCATCTCGGAAACGTGACCCATATGTCCATCATTTTCGCACGATCCTTCTCCTTGCCACAGTTACAAACGTACGGACTTTATTCTCCAACAACTATGATGAACTACTGAGTTCGAGCAAATATCAGCTCGGACTCAAGTGCTGGGGATTAGTGTTATTGTATGTGGAAGGTTTTATTTAAAGTTATTTCTGATTCCACTATGGATGGATTCGACGAAGCTATTTATAACGTATAGTAGTCGCACCCTGGCCATCTGCTCAAGCCACTAAAATCTTCACTAAACAACGTAGATCTCCATCAGCTCTTTTCATCCATCTCCATGGCGAGCCCGGTGTTAAGATAAAGACGAACGTGAACATCAACTACGAATCTAGGCCATGTTCCAGAAATATTCCACACTAGAAAAACGCTTATAAAATTGAAACTCACGAAAATTCCTGACAATCTTTAATTTTTCCGGCGTTGTTTTAAAAGCCACCACTGAAAAAACCGCGGATGCCATCGCTTTGTGAGTTTGAGTTATGGTAGTCCAAACCGAATAGTGGCTTCCTACTTCACAAATTTATCGATAATGTCAGTTCCTACAAACGCAATACGAAAGCCAGCCATGATACACACGGTATCTCCAACGGATGGAGTAGGCACATAGCGTCGATTATTGTTTATGCAAGGACGGCAACAGCCGTGCATGTAAAAAATAATACTATTTTGAAATTTGAAAACAATATTTGCATTGTAAATCTTAAAAATTTCATGAAAGAAAATTCAAAAAAAAATGTATTAAAAGGGACATTGAGCACTTTTGGTTAATTTTTAGGCTGATCTTATCGCAATTTACACACAAAAACTGTTTGTGTTTGGAATATAATACTAGAGCTTAAAGCTCAGTCTAATATATACACTTTACAACGACATAATAAACAACATCTTACACCAATTAATAGGAAAAAACACATTTGATTTGTAACCCTGTGTATGCCTTCCACACGTCTACACGGAACCACACTAGCCTAATAAGATCAAGATGTGGAACATTCACCGTACCTGTATTTTATTTGACATCACATGCAAATATCATTACCTAATATTAAATCGTACTGGCCATATAACAATTTATTAGACTCTATTAATACATGGCAGCCCGTGGTCTCGTCCTGCAATTCTTAAGGTGGCATTATACATTATAATGAAGCCACACCTCAAAAACTAATCAAAAGCACCAAGATTGAAAACCAAACAGCGCTCCGCGTTGAAACAATCTTCTTTTCTCATTGGTTCTTACGCATCCAGTAAGCTAAGCAATTTTGATCTTCTTGTGTTCTCTCACAACTGCAATACTTATTGTCGAGATTTTCTCACGTCTTGACAGAGCTGTTAAAATTTCCCCCAGCAAAAAGATAAAATATTACAAAAATATAATATAGAGGCAGCCCTTAAATATTGTGGGCTTATGTTTTATGAATCCACCTTAATTTGTAATAGCAGTTTGCAATCTCACAGCTCAGCGAAATTCATTGGATTTAGCCGTTGAACAGTCAAAATTTTGATGGGTCAGTTGGTGTCAAATAAAATTTTTTCAAAAAATGTTGTCGTATCTAGTAGAAAACGGCTCACTCATGTATTGAGATTTACATTTCTGTAGGAACTAAAAACAGAAACTGATTTTAATAAAAGTCCCCTAGGTGATCTAAAAACGTCCTGTACCCGAGTGATTCTACTAGTTTATTTTCAGAGATTGCGAACTGCACCAAGTTACGTCACTGATGGTTCCAATTGAAACTCACGAAGTATAGAGAACGACTCTATGCGTACTAGATCTATTATAGAAAATTGATATTTTCTATATTAAGGGCACGTGTGGAAATATAACACATTTTTGTGCATTATTGGTGGACAATTAGGCAACACCCCAAGAAGGCTTGTATTTGAGTAATGTACAGGAAGCGTTCGATTTTCTAAGGAGAATTATCCCTAGAAACTTCACAGAATTTATTTTAAAATCATATTATTTTATCTGAAAATTTCAAAACTTTTTTCATTATTGCATCATAAATTTACCCTGGGGCTGGGATAATGTAAAACCTAACTATTTATGTTGAAAATTCACTGTGACGTTTCAGTTGGTATTCATGGCAAAATTAAAAAACTATAGATTGCAAATCCTTCCAAGCTTTTTGTGAAAATCATGGAAAGTAATCGGAAGAGCCAGATATACGAAGAATCCTCAAAACACATAGACACATACACGATAACCTTCAAATACCGTAGTATTCCCATACGTAGAAATCCATAACAAATTCCTTCAAATAACTTCGAAGAAGTTCACTGATGAAGTTTCTGAAAATAATATTTTCGTGCATGGAACTACAAAATTCGGTTGAAAAAAAAAAACCATCAAACAGAATTACCTGGAAAACAGGCCTTTGTAGGATTCTTTAGAAATTCTTCTTCAGAAGTAGATCATCGGTGAATTCGAGAGGAACCAACTTTTGCAATGAGATACGATTATCTAATGAGTTTCACTTATAGAGTAGAGAACAGTCACCCTTGAGGAAGAGATATGAAGGAGACAATCTAGAGGGGAGTACGGCGATTGATCTCTAGCACAATGTTTGTGAAAAAAGAACTGGTAAAAAACTGGCCTGTTTAATATATAACTCCTTTGTTTTCCCACTGTTGTACCAAGGTTGTTTTTTGTTCAAAGTTGGTTTTCTAGTTAGGCTGATGATATATGCTTTTCTTCTACCATTTTTGAAGGGTGTAGTATAACATAGGAATACTAGAAACAGCTTTGCAGTTGTTAATAATGTATAATAACACAAGCAGATTAATAATGTAGGCTACTTTGGGGTTTTAGCCAGACCACTATGGTCGCAACACATATCGCGACGCAATGAGTGCTGATGAAAGCCCACAATCTCCATCCTCGGCCGATAGAGGGAACGGTCAGTCCTGTCATTTATCATCGTGTTGTCCAAGTCTTGCCCCTAGTGTCCGGAAGAGCCTATTCTTACCGACCAAGTGTCGCTCACACAGACGACTAATGGGAATTGTCTCACGGCTTAATAGTTCAAGCACATCAGATAGATATAACTTCGTGCCGCAGATGTTCTATGCAGAGATTTGGTTAGATTCTTTTCTCACATACCTCCAAGGTTGTTTCACCCTTTACTGACCTTCCGGACGATTATCGTTGTCTGCTTATTGCTCACTAGTGTGCATTTTATTTACCCTTATTGTCCATTTGCGCTTGACTGTGAAACGTGTCTTTTACTCCACCCAAGAATCTCCTGATTTGCGACATTCGTTTCTGCCAATTTCTAGCCCGTGCGCAACCCCGGAAATCCGTATCTCAGTACGACGACGGATACATGATAGCGTAGAAGAGCCTTTCCTACTATTTCTCGGACCATAGCGTCGCATGTAAGTGCGTTGGTCGCCATAATGCTGCCTTTCACATGCAAATAAATCAGAAATTCCCGTGTCGCTCGTTTGAGATTTCAGTTTTCCGTTGGTCGTCTTATGCAGTCTCTACGCCCAAGGTTGTTGTAATTTTGACGTTCTGATCCCTGGTGCGTGGGAGGTCTCTCCCATTATGACATCCTAAATTATTACAAGTCTTCTCTATGACCTCCGCACATATCTTCAGTACTGTTCATAAGTCGCATTTGCGAATTTCCTTCTATTACTAGATAGCACGTTCGTTTTTTAACTTGGTGGCTATCTTTTCAGCTGACTGCATTCATTCCAGATATACTCTATTTCATTAATGTTGTTCCCTTCTCCCTATATATTTTTTATTTACCTTCCTTTAGCATATACGACAATGTAATCCAATGACTAATCGCTGCAGCGTCCGGGACCTGAACATTTACTTTAAGGACAGACAGCTGCATCAGCAAAAGGGTCCATTCGATTTTCCCCGAACAAGCCCTTAACAGAGTTTAAAAAAAAAATAGAGTAAACTTCCATTTAGATTAGATGTTAAATTCTCCTCCCATATCATTTCTCCATTTATCCTCATAGCGCATCTGCCCTGGGCCACCCTCTTAGTTGGGATGGATCCGTGTGTGGGAACTTCAGCCCGGGATTACTATTTAACTCCCTTTCCGGAACCGGTTGCAATTATACGACCTAACAACTACCGAGAACGTCTCGAGTTAGGCTCTGCAGAGCATCGCGAGTTGTAAAACAGCTTATTTCGAGGATACCCTGTTGCGAATTTTATTTTAGTGTCAAAGATTCTGTCTCTTGCTTCAATTGGGGGAACAATTGCAACCCTTTTCTTCTGCTACGGCGCTTGTTAATCGATCTTGCCACGCGCTTGCTGTCTGATGGCAGGTTCTCGACCCGGGTGTGTTCTCTAGAGTCGTCCATGATCCCCCGTGTCGATACTGATTCTGCGTTACAACCACACTCTCCTCTCTCCCCTTCTCGCCCTCCCTCGACAATTCCCTTCTCGATTCTCTCTTATCTTAATAGCTCACTCGATGCTTCGAAATACACATCTCGCTGTCTCTGCCGTATTCATTGGTGGACAATTCCCAGCAAATTTATAGGGTGCGGAGTGAGTCCAAATGTTCCGAATGAATCACCGTTGGTGTTAGTATTTCAATGAGCATATGTTTCTTGAGACAAATGCCAACTCAGCTTTCTTGCGCATCCTTCTCATAATATACTTGTGTACTGTGACCTTCCTCCCGTTTTAAGCTCGCCTACCACGAACATCTTTCCCGCGTTGATACGACTAGCTTTATAGTGCCACTTCTTATTCCCATCCGGCTCCTGTTGCTGCCTTGTATTCCACAACTATCAATGCTTTCGCTTGTCTCTGCATAACAAGCCTCCGTCTCCTTGTAAGAAACTGACGGGATTTCTTCAGCAGTTTTTGCATTCAATGCCGCACCGTACGTACGTCGCCCAAACCGGGTGTGCAGATCAGTAGCAACGTTATTTAGGGTTCAGAAGTGAGATTATTTACAAATGAAGCCTACAGCTATTCAGCACAATAGTTTAACTGACAGGTTAAATGACCCTTAGCTCTTTTTTGCCTTGCTGGTACACTCATATATCAAGGGGATTGGAACGTCAGGCTGCTCGGCACAGCTTCTTTGTAGCACTTCAGACTTACTCTGCGTTATCTCGGGTCGCAAAAGACACATTTGAACGACTCTCCAGTGTTTCACCTTATAGCTTTCCACAAAGATAGGAAAATTCTCTTATCTAATTCTTCCCTCAATATTGAAAGTAATCTAGAATAGCCTGAAAATACCTTGCACTTTGCGATTCAGGTGTCAAAACCCACTATCATATGGGAAAGGGTGTTTGCTGAAGGAAGGTTACAACTTTTTGAGCTATTCACTGATGATCTAAAAATGCGCTTAATTTTTGTTTTGGGGATTTTTGTAGTACTAGAAATATCTAATTGAGCCCTGAGTGTGATTGACGCCTGCGTTGACAAGACAGCTCTGGGCGCTTTTCCTCATATTTTGAACAATATTCTCCTCTCCACTATGTCTCTTCTTATTAAACGCCGTTCCTGCTTTATAAGGCAAGACAGTCGCGAGATGCAGGTGGCGTGAAGCCTACATCCCAAACCAACCACGCTTCGCAACGTTGCCACCCATTTTCATGGCATCGTTGTACTTCACATGCCCTTGCCATCGCTGTTATCAGCCCTACCTGCTTCCATGTTCAATGGGGATCATCGCCTCTATCGTTGTGCGTAAGAGAGTCTAAAATTCGTTTTCGGAAAAGCCTTTTTTCTTGAGATCCTACTTGTCCGCCTCTCACTCCAATTGCTGTTTCTGAACATGCAGCACACAGATGTTTTCGTCTGTTTCTATAATCAGTACGCTTATGGTGATTCGGCATAGATGAGTGATGCTACTTCGCTTAAGTTTTTCATGTTGAACCCAGCGTCGCCTTTATGAATGGTACACAAAAGATTTATTTATGTTCGATGGATCATTGCTCTCGTCTACGATAATTTGCTCTGAAATGTTGGCTAACGGTGGCTTCGTTACACAATCTTTTAATAATTTACTATGTGTATTAGTTTAGCTAGAGCCATCCAGTATGTTGTAACCATCTAGTGCATGGCCGCCTGGCTCCTTGAAGTCACCTCCAATCAGCACTGGTTGGAGTGGCACTGTGAGTGGCACTCCTGGGGCATGGGGCTTAATTACTTTGAAAAACGCTTACGGGTCGCTTGTAGGAGATTGTGATTGGTATCCGTGGGTTTTTGTTTAGGAGTTCAACAGAGCCCTGCATTTAACCCCCGCCACTCCTAAGCAACCTCCCGGGCTGAAAATCGGCAATCTCAGGCACGGTAACGACCTGGGTTTTGAAACATATTCATGTAGACCGTTGTTATATCTGCCCGAGAAGAAAAGATCACTTCTTGGACTCAAGAACGGGTAAAGAGAAGGCTATTTGTTTGAAATGCCAAGTTACCTATGTTTTTTTAATTTATTAGTGTGCACTTACCACAAATCAAAATCTATATTTTATGCATTGGATAATACATGTTTATTCTTTACATCAGTGAATGAAGAGAACGCGTCGACTCGTGTTTAATAAATCCTCTTACATATGCTAATCTACCGATTGGCACACGATCTCTGTGTATAGAAATGAATGATATACGGATGCGACTGTAACTTAACTTAACACAAAATTTGCAAACCTTCTCAGATACTTACTAATCATGTTTCTGACATGTTTCACTTTCAGCTCGAATTCATATATTTCACATGGGTTGTTACTTATGATAACCAAACACTGGAGGGTTTGCCTATCGTTGTACTTTTAACAGGGGAAGCTATAGGAACACTAGGAGCAAACAAAGATGACACGAAAAATGAGTGAGTTTTTAATGCCAGAAGAGCCTATGATACAAAATACTTGAACAAAACAGTAGTTTTTAAAGTTGGTTTTTCTCATTTTGCAATATCCTACGTCGCTTGGCATAAAGGCGTTTGCATAATGTCGGTTGCATAATGGTCATTTGGCCACTCAATGCTGTCATTTAAGTGGCATAGGAACGTACGTGTTTGGTACATACTGCTTCCGCAAATTGGCAAATGCGCTCGATTATGCATAATAGACTACTTTTCTTGCACATAATGAGTATTGTCTGAACTCGAAGACTTTCTTTCATATTTATTGACACATTTTCTTTTTTTCGTTCTCTATTCTGACATATTTTCTTTTCTGCACCTATTATATAACAGGTCTTGATCCGTGTGATCAACCCGAAATGACCGTAGATATATGATCATACTTATTACAAACAAGAATATATATGCATTACTTGGATATAAAGCTTTAATAATTACCTTTCTTCTAAACATTACCTTGAGGTGGTTAACAATTCAGCTTTTACGCCAGTTCTACCTGAACTTCGGCCAAGTTCGCCCTATAGGAATAATCACATGGCCTTCCCCGATTTAGAGCCCCCTAACGGCCCCCGAGAACATTTTTGATATTTAGTGAATATCGTAACTTTATGACAAGGTTATCAGGGAAAGGATGGTGAACGAACTGAAACCATCTGACTCCACCTTGCACGCAGTGTCGTTTATTTGAATCTGGCCTCGTATGATTGTCCAAATAATCTTCAACCGTCCTCAGAACATACTTAAACCAACATTGTGTCCCATAGATCTATTGAAAATGACTATCAATATAACCTCTTCTCTTTGTGGATTTCTTATATCGTTCTTAAACCTCCAGCCACTGAAGTCTATATAGCACCTATTCAAACATGCAACCAGTAAATCGCGGGCGAGAAAACGGGTCTATCAGGGGAAATGGCATTTGGAAAAACCGACACTCGCGTGAGACTATTCGTTTCGGACAATTCATGTCCACCACAACTTCACTCCGATGATCATCAACCCTCATTTTTTTTATTGTTTTTCCGTCAATCATCGTCTGCGCGTCCGAATTTTCTATTGTTTAATCATAATATTTTAACATCCTTTTCTTTTAAAAAAATCTAGGCTTATTGTACTTAAGCAATAGGTAGATTATACCTCTTTTTCTTCAAATATTACTTATTCGTAGCATTTGAGCTAAAGTGTTAAAACCAAAATTTACTTGGAGCCAAAAATTGCTTCGAGCGAGTAATGTAAGACTACTTATTTGCAAATTATAACCTCCGCCACGAACTTCAACACTTCGGTTTTTTTTTCGCAACCACGATTGATCCCGTGTTAGCTGGAGTAGAAATTAATTTCTAAATGAACTGAGAAAAAAATATTAAAATTTTCAACATCAACCAAATTTACCCTATCTTTGCGATAATAGACAGTGTTGTTGGAGTGTACGACTTTTCATTAATGTCATAAATTTCTACTCATTTTGCCACGAGACTATCTTTACTTCTCATTAAAGAGTTGTGATTGTTTCATGAAATTAAAACTTTGCCTAGAAGCACTTTCTGTTAAACATTGGGTTATATACCACTAAACAAATACCGACTTTTAATCTTCTTGCATTGTTGGCGCTATATATTGATCTTGGGATTCAAGTATCTCCCTTGAAGATGCGAAATATTTTGCAAAATAGTGTTGAACCACCTTCAATCTTTACCCAAGTAATATTCAATCACCCCTAGCGTTACCAACACGTGAGCACGACAACTGAATCCTAGCATTAAATGAAGCATTCCCTTATTATTAACTAATAATGCGAACCTTTCTTTGGCCAATTTTATTATATCCTTTTCTCTTTAAACTATGTTAACTATCGCAACCAAGCTTAAAGATTACTCTATGTTCCTAGTTTTTGGGGAGGAGAATCTCATCTAATTTCGAAAAAAATCTATCACCGCACAGAGGGCGCCATTCACGCAACGTTTATATTTAGTTATGCATTTCGTGTCACTACAATCTTTGTTTAGCTCCAATTCAGTTAGTTTGAATTCTTTCTGTACATATCCACCACCGTCTTAATGTGAGAACTCTACGTGAAGATAATTTGTTAAAAGGTAACTACTCAGATAAAAAAGCCTTCAGAAATATGGCGCACCCTCACATATCCCCATTAAAGCTTAGCTTATCATTATGCCAAACGGCCATTACCTGGTACAACACAAAACACCATAATAGTTTCGACAAAACAAATCCATTTATGCCCAATACGTTCGACTATTATGCCAAACGAGCCCTTTATGCCAAATGACTTAGCCAAACGGTGCTTTAAACCCAAAATTTTTTTTTTTTTTTTCGTTTTTTTTTTTTTACTTATTCAAAGAAAAACACTTGAAAATTGAGTAAACAGTGTTTTCGGCCTGAAATTAAGCGTTTGGTAAAACATTGGATCAGGGCTTGTTAGAACCCTCTCTCGAAAAGCTCGAGATGATCAAAATTTAAAGTTCACAAAAATGCGTTCCCATGTGCTAGCACAGATTCAAATCGTGGCCACTTTACTTCAGTAAAAACTATAAGGCGATACCGCGAAAAATTAAATGCGTGCGTATGTTGTGGGGATCACATTACTAAGTACATTGATTATCAATTCAGTCGTTTTATCTATATTAAGGTTGAGCGACTTCCCTGTCTTCTTAAGATATGCAAAAATGATAGCTATGTAGACTTCTACATATTTTATATTCTGTTACGGAAAACCTCCGTACGTTTATTCAACGTTGAAATTTCACTTACGCTCTAGGGCGTCCACAAAGAGGCACCCGATGTCACCTTTGTGACTATCCGTTACTGTAAGACCCTTAGTGTACCCATCGACGGGGGATGACTATAACTTAAATTTTCAGACACAAATAAATGCATGAAAATTTTGAAAAGGTAAACATTTCCCCTCGATGCACTTTTGGTCCTCTCTAGAATACTTCGAATTAATAGTACTATTACATGATTTAATATTCAGTTACAAAGGAGGGACAAATATATCGCCTCAGTGTGCCAATAAATAAGAAACGAAGACTAATTTCTCGCGACCCTTGGTTTTTGCCATTTTAATCATCGAGTGGGTACCATGGCGGTTTAACACTTATTAGCGGCTTTTTGACTTCTTCTATGCAAATTTTGGTCTCGTCACCGAAACTTTATAAGAAATGACAATCTCTAGGATGTAATATGCGTGGTTCGTCCTCATGGTTCCTCGGCGAAGAGCGTGTGTTACTACATCTCCTCTGAGCTTAGATCATCTAATCAGCGTCCGCCACGTTTTAGCCTAATAATTATAAATTCTTTGTATTGAACGATTCGACGTAGGCTGAGTGCGGAGAGAGGTAATTTTTTCACCTCCACGCGTCTCCACACGCAACGTTGGTACCATGAATAGAGACTTACAAAGATTATCTTAGGTGCCAATCGCGAATATAATAACATCTGTGCATGTGAGTATCCAATAAAATGTGGGGATTACCTGTATTTTCGCAGAAACAACATGGTAAATTACTGATTACATGCTATCATGATCTCTCAAGACTTCTGTTTCTCAATATACCATCAGTGAACTGTGAGAGTAAGTGGGGAATTGTTAGTTTAAATGTAGTTCTTTTCTATATATATAACGCTTTTAAGAAAAATTAAAAATGAAGAAATATAGAATTTAGACACACAGGCGTATAGATATAACGTGTTTATAAGGGCCACATCCTCCTACTCCTGTCGAACGCTGCTTTTGCCTTTCTAACAAAAATGTTTAGGAAAAAGTCTTGATCTGGAGATATAAAGGAGATTTCCAACTGATAAAATTCTTTTTGAACCAGGTGAACCCCTTTAAGTAAACGATATAGACACACTCTCGAATGGTGGAAATAATTGGTGTGTGCGTTGGAAGGGTGAAAGCTTATATATAAATTTTAGGAGGATGTGTCTTTCTAAGATGAATTCATTAGTCTTTCTAAAGGGAAGACTTTCCTTATGATCTTAATCGTCATATTTGTACGTTAGTGCTCCGTCAGATTATTTCTCTGAAGAATTCTCGTGTAGGAATTAGGAATTATTATGAAAGTAGTATACTCCATTTGCAGTGTATGCGTAAGGAATAAATCTGCATTATCTGCCCCGAAGACTTTACATCAGAGTTAGTTGTGTTTGCTCAAAGATTTTATGTAGAAAATTCATCTCACTTGAGCAAGCGTATCTTTGCGAGTTCTAATAAGGAATACATATCTATCAAGTTTGTGCGTCTCGAAAAAGACGTTCGTGGTATTCTTCTCGAAAAGAAATAGCATTATGAAATCTTGTGATTTCCATTTGCCCACCGAGCTAAACAACGAAGCACAAGCGTTATGTTTTTCGTAGTTGATGTTCGGAATATTGAGTCGAAGTCCTCTCGATAGAATCTACTGCACTCTCTCGCGAAATTTATTATGAATTTATTCATAGTTGTGTTTGTATAGTACAACCCGATCTGTAAGGATTGATACACGAAATACTTGGCCAGAGCGGATTCGAACCAGAAGCTTCTCACTTTAAGAGCACGTAACCTTACCTACATCCTTACGATTTGTACGTGTGGAATTTATACCGTGTTGATCGATACGAATGAGTTGAAGCAAAGCAATGTTGTCACTCTGGATTTACGATTATGTAGATTTATAATTATGACTCCAGGAACCATGAATTGTCGTCCTGATATCATGATATAATCAATTTATGAAAATCATGCTTCCGGAATCACATTTTTATCGGTGAACAGGATAATTCGTGAGAATTTTTTGAGGAATTCTGTGACAACTAATGGAGGGATAAGCGAAGGAACTTTTCAATGAGTTCTAAAAATATTTCTTGATTTTTTTGATGAATTCTTCTAAGAATGTTACTATAATCGCTGGAAGAATTGATTTGAGAAAGTTTGGAAGTATTACTGGAGATACTTCTAGAGTAATCCATGAAAGAATTCTTGTAGAAAACCTGTGGAAAAAAATGCTTTAGGATCTCTTGAACAGCTTTCGAACCTCCAGAAATTTATAAATGATTTCTTCAAGAATGATTTTTTCAGGAATTCTTTAAGATTTTCTCCGAGGATTTCTTCTAAGACCTCTTAGCTTTTCCTCTCAAGATATCTTGAAATATTCAACAATACTTTAATTGAACAGAAAACAATTAAATTATTGAAAACCCTGATTGCCGATCACAACTATATACCTACTTCTGTTTCAGGATATTTCCATGGGGTTGCAACTCTGGTTTTCTGCGACGGCTGGTTCCCGATGCCACACCTCAACATGCTGCCCCCATCCAAACTCCAAACGGCCTCAAAATGAATGGACACTCACACCCGCTGGCGGAAACGGCACCGGATAACAACAACACGAAGACGTCCCCACTGTTGGTCCATCGACTATCCACCGGGGAAAGGGTACTGTAATAAGCAAAAACTTAACTCCCACCGAAACACGGATTGATCAAGAAATACAAACACAAACACACACACACATACACCCACTGTACTAATTAGAATATTGCGCATCCACAGAACTGAAAGGTTTCAACACCTAAGAACCATCAAAAGAAAGAAAGCTGACAAGTGGAAAACTGGTTTTTCTTTTCAAGGAGGTTGCTCTCGGCAGCCTAACCATGTCCTAAATTTGAAAAAAAAAAGTTTTTAAAAAATCTCTAGCTTTAAGGAATAGTGTCGACGGAGAAAAACTGATACAAGTATATGTGATTTGCCTTGTTTTAGGAAGCGGACGAAAGAAATGTGATTAAGACAGGCTAGGCATTAAGGCTGGATAATTTCCTATTTCTGGGGAAAAGTAGATGTTAAGGTGTCCAACTAGTTCGTAAGTCAATAAGAAGAAGACAAAACCAAAATCTTTACACAATAAAAATCTGTTCACAATTCCTTGCCTCCCGCTAGCTGTCAAGCTTTGGACGGACACAACGCACTTTATTCGAGAATCCTTTGGAGCCGATACTTTCTGTTGTCTTCCCTATAGGAAGAAGACCAATTCGAGAGACGTTTTCCATGAGCGAACCGATATTCCACATTCCGAATGTTCCTTACAGAAATCCGCCTTTGGCGCGAAATTTATCAATAAATAGGCATTTCAGACTCGTACAATAATACATTGGTTTCTCTTATCCGATTAACTTCCATTCATCTACAACTCCTTTGGAAACCGCACACCAAACACCTCAAAAGCCTACCATATAACCCCCTGTCCAGATTGTCTAGGTAGACTGGGGTAGACTTGAAGCCCTGGAGATACTTGATTCCACCCCTATTTCTTTCGAAATTAAAAACAATTTATTCCAAGTGATTTCGTTGAATACTTCATCTCTTACGAATACTATGTTCAGAACTGGAATTCGACAAGGATGAAAAGGAATGATATTTCAAGAGCAGTTTGTTTATTGCAATTAAAACATTAATTAACAAACATCTTTTGAACAGCTTTGGTAAACCCAAACAACTTTGATTATATTTTACAAAATGTTTAAGATTTTCCACCATTTGGAAGTTTAAAAGGCCAAAAAAACGTGTATACTATAGGAATTTCCTCCACAACTGTTCTTTCTCTGGAACAAGGGGCGTATTTCTCCGTGATTTTTTGAGGCAAAGCAGTTTATTCTAGGAATTGCTCTAGGGATTCCCTCAGAGATTTCTTCAAGAATTCTTCAAAACGTTTTTCTCCTGATATTCTTATAGGCTTCGTCCAGAAATCTTTCCAGAGACTCCTCCAAGGATTCCACGAGGAAAATCTACAAAAAATCTTGGCTTCATCCAGGGATCTTGAAGAATTAACTTCCTGTTTTTTTTATCTATCTTTATTAACGAGATTTTTAGCCCTGGGCTGGGTTCAACTCGGAACCAACGCCTTTACTTCCCGAAGGGAAGTCGTCACTATAACTTCTTACGTCAGAAGTGACTATCTCGGGGATGGGATTCGAACCCAGGTCCATTATCCAAGTTCCATTATCCAAGGTAGACCTCTCGAGATTCCTTCAGGAATTATTTCGGAGATATCTCCAGGGATTCCACAGGAGCTTATTCAAACAGGGGTTTCTTTAAGAATATCCCAGGGATATTTCCAAGAAAATCGGGGAATATGAATCACTCTAAACATTTTTTTCAAATAATCCTCCATGATTTCCCCAAGAATGTTCTTCCAGTGATTCGTTATAGGCCTTCGAAAATTCCTGTACAAATTCTATTAAAGATTCCCTCATGAATTCTTCCAAGGATTTAATCAGAAGTTTCCCCTATGAGTGCCTTCAGGATTACTCCCAGATTTTTTTCCAGGAATTGGTAGAGAAATTCCTTTACTAAAGAAAGTTTTTGAAAAATCTCTGGGATAAATTCCTGGAGGAATCGTTTTTGAGCCATCCTGGAGGAACTTCTAGAAAAAATTTCCTAGACAATCCCCTCTACAAAAAATATGGAGAAATCTGTTAGTATTGCCTATCCCTTGAAAATCCTTGTCTAATCCTGGAAGATTCCTTGGAAAATGCTTAGTAATTAATTGAAAAATGAACTGAAAAATCTCTGGCACAATTTTTAGAGGGACCCATGCAAAGATTTTTCTTGAGTAATTCCTGAAGAAATTGCTGGGTAAATCTCTGGAGGAAATCCCTATAGAGATTTTTCTGGAGGAGTCTCTGGAGAATGAATTGCTGAATGAATCAATGAAGGGTTACTTGGGATAATTGACGAAGTGATCTTTGAATAATAATGATTACCTGGGTAAATTGCTGAATGAGGCATCTTAGGAGGAATCCCTAGAGAAATTTTCTGGAGAAGTTTTCTAGAGTGATTCTTGAAGAATCACTGTGAAGATTCATGCGGGAGGAATCCCTGAAGAAATCTCTGCAGAGAAATTTCTAGAGAAATCCCTGGATAATCCTCGGAGGAATCTATTGGGAATCAAAGAAGTGATTTTCATAGAGGAATTCTAGGTAGAGATTTTCCTAGAGTAATCTAGGTATAGATTTTCCTGTTACAATCCCTGGAGCATTTTTCTAATGAAATTCCTGGGAGAATATTTCCATGGTTAATCTTTGGAGGAATTATTAAAGAATCCCTGGAGAAATTTTAAAAGGGCAGATCGAATCTCTGAAGAAATTTCTGACGAAATCTCTGGAAGATTACCTGCAAAAATTCCTTGGGAGCAATTCACGTAGCGATTCTCCAGGAGATATTCCTGAAATAAAATCCTGCAGGAATCTCTCTAAAAACTAGTGAAGTAATTTCTTGTAGAATCTCTGGATGAATTCCTGGAGGAATCCAAGGAGTTCCAAAGGAGGACTAACTGGGGATATTCCTGCATGTGTCCTTGGAGGAACCCATGGAGGAATTTCTGATGGAATATCTGGAGTAATCCTTAAAGAAATTTGTTTTATTTTGTAATCCCTGGTGAAAGACTTGGAGACATCTCTGCATTGAATCCTATAGAGTTTTTCCTAGTCAATCCTTAAAGGAGACTCTGGGAGGAATCTCAGAAAGAATATCAGGGATAAATCGCTTATAGAATTCCTGGAGGAGTATCTAGAATGATCCTGGAAGAATCCTGTGAGAGAATTCCTGGAGGAATCCCAGTTGAAAATTTTACTTTGAAAATCTATGAAGAATTCTCTGGAGGCTTTTCTAAGGAAACTCCTTGATAAATTTCTAGAAAAGTCCTAGTAAAGATTATCCTGCAATTATCCTTGGAGGAATCCTGCAGGAACTCCTGGCAAAATACCTAGAAGAGTTGCCGGAGCCTTATCAGAGCTGGTTCAAAAATCATAGTGATCAAAAGTTTGGAGGGTTTTCTAGTAAAAACCTTCTAGTTCCTTCTGTAACAAGGTATTTTTGTGCCCTTATGTCCAAAGTGGTGGCCATGCTAAGAAAAACATTCCACGGTTCTATTCAACGGTTTCATATCTTTCATATAAAGCTATAAGCACGTTAATCGCTCCAAAAATGGATTTTCGAGAGCTTTTCAAAGTCATGTGTAATTTTTGCCCCTAATACGTAATGTGTAACTTTTCTCCATGCATTTGGAAGGTTATGAGTATTTATTAATTCCAAAAACTTTGACTCCATCCATGTTTGGCATTCGGAAACAATTAACTATCCTTGGTTATTTGGGTTACTTTTGAGTAATTGCATTTATATGTTAAAAGTCTACAAAAATCCAAACATTCTTAGAATTTGACGAAATTTTATTTAGTAATGCAAAATTAAGGTATTGTGGACTTAAAAAGAACTAAACACATATAGACAATAAAGAAACCATAACAACTTATGAGAAAACCGTTACAAGATTGGTTTTACAATACAACGTAGATATATGAGATGTGGTGTTTCTACACTGTTAAAAATAATTAAAACTACATGTCATGTAAACTTAATTTATGCTAGATGTAAACATGACATCATGTAAATTTAAGTCTGAAATCATGTAAAATGAATTATATGTCATGTATCCTACTGGATTACATGACATATATTCAAAGTTTACATTATGTAAATATTCATGATATTACCACGCCTCCAATTATGTGCATTATATGTCTCAGAAATTTACACGTTTCGTTCGAACTGTGCATATAAGTTTGGAAAAAATATCAGTTAAGTGAAGCGGGACCTAAGAAAAAATCTTGTGTTCTCAGAGGAAGTAGAATTGAATATTGTAATTTAATGAAAATATTAAAGGTAGAGTAAGGTGGGGCAAAAGTTCGACCTTAGTGGTATAATCAAAGTTTCCAGGAAAACAATAGCAGTTGAACAAAATAAATACCATACAATGAACCTTCAATATATTGGCCATAATTTTGCTGAACAAATTTGTCCTACGGCAGTCTAATAATTAATTACATACAGTGTTGCCAAATACACCTATTTTCAATTTTAGAAACTTTTAATCGATTTTTTCGTTTAAGTAGTACGACGTTCGATCGCAAACGAATAAGAATTTTGACCACAAACGTAATTTTAAGACCATCTCAAATATAGCTCCAGGAATTCCTTTAGGAAAATCTCTAGAGAATCCACCAAGAGCTCCTCCGAAATATCTCCAATGTTCCATCAGCTATTTCTCCAGACACTTTCCTGAGATTTCTCCAGGAATTTATTCGAAGATTTTCCAAGATAATCTCTACCGTAATCCCTACCGTGATTATCCATGATTTCACCAGATATTCCTCTGAGAATTCCTCCAGGAGAACTTTTGAACGTTACTAAATTTTTAGACCGGTTCCGATTAGGGCTCCAAAAATACCACCAGCAATTTCTCCAGGAATTATTTTTACGAGTTTGGTTAGAGATTCCTCCAAAGATTATTTCAGGGATTACTGCAGGATTTGTTCTAGAGATTTTTGCGAGGAGTATCTCCAGTTATGCATCGTTAGGATTTCTCTAGGTTTCACCTTTAGGAATTTCTCCAAGGATTTTCTCCCGTGATTTTTCCAAGCAAGCAAGGAATTGCTCTAAGGATTTCCCTTTCTGAGATTTCTTCAAGGATTCTTCAACGTTTTCTCCTGATATCATATAGGGCTTCATCCAGAATATTTCCACAAGGAAATCTACAAAAAAGTATTTGGCTTGTCCAGGAATTCTCCAGGGATCTTAAAGAATTACTACTGTTTATATTTCTAACTTTATAAACGAGATTTTTAACCCTGGGATAGTTCATCTCGGAACCAACGCCTTTACTTCCCTCGAAAAAGTCGTCACTTTTAAGTCAGAAATGACTATCTCGGAGATGGGATTCGAACCCAGATCTCGGCGTGGGAGATTACTCCTGTAGTGATTTTCTGCAAAAATTCCTCCAAGCATACTTACAGAATTTCCCCAGGTAGACCTCTGGAGATTCCCAAGAGCTTCTTCAGAGGTTCTGCCAGGAAATCTACAAGAAATTACTTGAAGATTTTTCTTCAAGAATTCTCCCAGGGATATTTCCAAGAAAATCGGGAATATGAATCACACCAACTCATTTTTTCAAAATAATCCTCCATGACTCCCCAAGAAATTTTCTCCCAGTGATTCATTATAGGCCTTCAAAAATTCCTGTACAAATTCTATAAAAGATTCCCTCATGAATTCTTCCAATGATTTAATCAGAAGTTCCCCTAAGAGTGCCTTCAGGATTACTCTAAGATTTTTTCCAGGAAATTGGTGGAGAAACTCCTTTACTAAAGAAGTTTTTGAAAAATCTCTGGATTAATTCCTGGAGGAATCGTTGGGAGAAATTCTTTGAGCCATCCCTGGAGGAACTTCTAGAACAAATTCATGAAGAAATCCTTAGAGTAATCCTTAGCCTAGACAATCCCCTCTAGAAAACATATGGAGAAATCTCTGTAGTATTGCTATCCCTTGGAAAATCCTTGTCTAATCCCTGGAAGATTCCTTGGAAAATGCTTAGGAATCGATTTGAAAAATGAACTGAAAAATCTCTGGCACAATTTTTAGAGGACCCATGCCAAGATTTTTCTTGAGTAATTTTTTGGAGAAATTCCTGAAGAAATTGCTGGGTAAATCTCTGGAGGAATCCCTATAGAGATTTTCTGAAGGAGTCTCTGGGAGAATGAATTGCTGAAATCAATGAAAGGCTACTTGGGACAATTGACGAAGTGATCTTTGAATAATAATGATTACCTGGGTAAATTGCTGAAGGAGGCATCTTTAGGAGGAATCCCTAGAGAAATTTCTGGAGAAATATCTAGAGTAATTCTTGAAGAATCACTGTGAGGATTATGCCGGAGGAAATCCCTGAAGAAATTTCTAGAGATATCCCTGGATCCTCGGAGGAATCTATCGGGAATCAATGAAGGGATTTTCATAGAGGAATCTAGGTAGAGATTTTCCTAGAGTAATCTAGGTATAGATTTTCCTGTTACAAATCCCTGGAGCATTTCTAATGAAATTCCTGAGGATAATTCCATGGTTAATCTTTGGAGGAATTATCGAAGGAATCCCTGGAGAATTTTAAAAGGGCAGATCGAATCTCTGAAGAAATTTCTAAGGAAATCCCTGGAAGATTACCTGCAAAATCCATTGGAGCAATTCACGTAGCAATTCTCCAGGAGATATTCCTGAATAAAATCCGCAGGAATCTCTCTAAACTAGTGAAGTAATTTCTTGTAGAATCTCTGGATGAATTCCTGGAGGAATCCAAGGAGTTTCTAAAGAGGACTAACTGGGGATATTCCTGCATGTGTCCTTGGAGGAACCCCATGGAGGAATTTCTGATGAAATATCTGGAGTAATCCTTAAAAGAAATTGTTTTATTGTAACCCTAGTAAAAAGACTTGGAGACATCTCTGCATGAATCCTATAGAGTTTTTCCTGGTCAAATCCTTAAAGGAGACTCTGGAGGAATCTCTGAAAGAATATCAGGATAAATCGCTTATAGAATTCCTGGAGGAGTATCTAGAATGATTCCTGGAAGAATCCTTGGAGAAATTCCTGGAGGAATCCCAGTGAATATTTTACTTGAAAAATCTATTATATATTTTTGTGCCCTTGTGTCCAGAGTGGTGGCCATGCTAACAAAACATCCACGGTTCCATTCAACGGTTTCATATCTTCCATATAAAGCTATAAGCACGTTAATCGCTCCAAAAACGGATTTTCGAGAGCTTTTCAAAGTCATGTGTAATTTTTGCCCCTAATACGTAATGTGTAACTTTTTCTCAATGCATTTGGATGGTTATGAGTATTTATTAATTCCAAAAACTTTGACTCCATCCATGTTTGGCATTCGGAAACAATTAACTATCCTTGGTTTTTTGGGTTACTTTTGAGTAATTGCATTTATATGTAAAAAGTCTACAAAAAATCCAAACATTCTTGGATTTTGACGAAAATTTTATTTAGTGATGCAAAAATAAGGTATTGTGGACTTAAAAAGAACTAAACACATATAGTCAATAAAATAACAACTTATGAGATTGCTTACAGATTGTTTTAACAATACAACGTAGATATATGAGATGTGGTGTTTCTACACTGTTAAAAATAATTAAAGCTACATGTCAGTAAACTTAATTTATGCCATGTAAACATGACATCATGTCCAATTTAAGTCTGAAATCATGTAAAAATGTGTTATATGTCATGTAATCACTCAGGATCCTACTGGGTTACATGACATATATTCAAAGTTTACATTATGTAAATATTCATGATATTACACGCTCCAATTAGTGCATTATATGTCTCAGAAATTTACACGTTTCGTTCGAACTGTGTATATAAGTTTGGAAAAAATATCAGTTAAGTGAAGCGGGACCTAAGAAAAAATCTTGTGTTCTCAGAGAAAGTAGAATTGAATATTGTAATTTTAATGAAAATATTAAAGGTAGAGTAAGGTGGAGCAAAAGTTCGACCTTAGTGGTATAATCAAAGTTTCCAGGAAAACAATAGCAGTTTGAACAAAACAAATTCCATACAATGAACCTTCAATATATTGGCTATAATTTTGCTGAACAAACTTGTGTCAAAATATTTACCCATTTTTAGTTACAACAATTTCAAAATTGATTGTCTTAAACGAACTTTTGCCCCACCGGTGGGGCAAGATTTCGAATCTAGTGTGGGGCAAAAGTTCGCTGGCTAAAATACAAAACATTGATACTTTTATGATAGGCACACTTTACATCAGCCGTAAACTTAAGTTTGCCGAAAAATACACACTAAATTTTCATCAAAAAATTGCCTAAAACAGGGTTAATTGTAATATACTTAAAATAGCAGTTTTTCGCAAAACTAAGTGGAAATGTAAAATTTTGGTGACATTTTTCGCACGATCAGACAAATTTTGCTAAATTTAAAGATAATATGTGGATTTTAGGTAATTTGCAAATTTTTCCGTGCGTTTATACATGGGTCGAACTTTTGCCCCACTATGGGCTTAAAATTGTTTTCAAGCATTTATGCAAAACTAATACACCTCCAAGCATCCTCATGATAGGCCTAGAAACGCCCTTACATAAAATATTGCAAAAGATTTTATCTTCAATTGGTCCCATGCAACGAAAGTTTGACCAAAAATTACAATTTTGACGTCGAAAAACAACAAATAGCCATAACTTTTCCAAATCTCAATCGATTTTTATGATATTTGTAGTGAAAGTCTCTTACTTGAATAGCATGCGAGCCACCATGATATTGATAAGTTTAGTTTTGAATTGAGCTAGAAATCTTGAAAAGAAACTCTTGCCCCACTCGAACTTTTGCCCCACTTTACTTACTCTAGCAATTATTTTATCAAATAGACTTATCAAACAGATCAAACAGTCTAAACTATTTGTTTTTGTTAACGATTATCACATGGTAGAAAAAATAGTGTATTCGTTAAATTTTGATAGTTTACCATATGTAGCACTGCGTGTTACAATTCACCCTGGGTGGGTTTTCGTCTCTTAACTAATTTTCGGTGCAATGTTCACTATATATATATCGTAATCTACACTTGCTCATCATTTTGAACAATCCCATTGATCCCAATTGCATTCGAATACCAAAATCGAATCAAAATAAAATTTAATGTATCACATACAGTCGCCTCTCCACATCTCAATATCGAAAGAACCATCGACATAGGGAGAGATCGAGATATAGAAAACATGTTTAATGAATACTAGATTGAAAATCACTCCGTTACCAGGAAAATTAAAAAACAATCAGACATCATTTCGTCTTTGAAAATTGCATTGAATCCTTAAAATCTAGTCTAGTAACCTTTGGCAATGGGCATATCGATAGACGGAGAGAAAATCGGGAATGAAAATCACATTGATATAGAGAGATTTCGAGATAAGGAGGATATCAAGATATGAAGAGGGAAAATGTATGCAGAATGAAAGGACCGAAGTAATCATCGACATAGGGAGAGATATCGAGATGTAGAACATCGAGATGTGGAGAGTCGACTGTAGTACAAAACTCTTTTTAAAGCTTCATAAGACATATCATTGAACAAATGAAATTTCGAATACCTTGACAGAATTTTATAACTATCCCATATTCTAATTAATGATCACGCAAAACATTATATTAGGAGCCAATGCAGAAATTTCGTAAAAATTGCTTTCCTTGAGTAATTGCAGCGATCAAGTAACCCAGTCTCCCATATCGTTATCTTATCTTCCGTTCACCTATACACCGTAAGAAGGCTCCATCGGCCAAGCTCGGATATCAATCGGTTTAGTCAACTCCATCACTAAGTTCAATTTCAACGGTGACCGCGAATTGATTCAGTTCAAAACAGTTAGAAATGCTACTAATCTCATTTTGTTAAAGTTCGACACATTTCGTTAATCAAAATGCTATGGAAAATTATTCCTCTGTTACTAGTGCTCAATGTGACACTCTTCCGAAGTGTATATGGCCAAAGTGAGTTGGATGACTTCCGAAAGTGATATTAGGAATCCCACAATACAATTTCAACAATTTGCAGGTTTATCCAAGTGTATATTTCGGAAAACTTGCGTCGAATGTTTGGATGCTGATTATGACTGCGCGTGGTGCACGGATGAGGTTAGTAAAAAATAACAGTTATAATACAGATTGGTGGTCTAAGCCAACAATGGTGATGACATAAGGAAGTGACGCATCATGCAACATTCCTAAAAGTTGAGGTTCTATATATTTTGAATGGTTTACGCGTTGAAGAAAGCAGCCGATAAGCCGGGACAGTGATAAGAATGTCAATAACAGAGTTGCCGTGGTGAGTGCCGACTTGAATAAACGCCGGCTGGTTTGTTGGTCAATAAACGGGGTAATAGTTGAACACATAGAGACTTCGATAAAGGGACCAATCCTATACAGCTCAGAATCGAATTAAAATTTTGCATTCTGAACGAGTTGTATTTCAACAGTGGAAACATTCAAGCATCCAGTTTCATATCGCCAAAGATGCTATGGAAAATAATGAACTTTGTTTGTCGATTTCACCCCATTCTTGTATAATGTAATGGGTTATGACTTCCACAGCTTTTGATTGTTTTGTTGGCGGCCAAAACTTGATCATCGTCTGACTTTTGTTGCTTTGAGATATAGGTCTTTGAACAAATCGGCCACCGTTTCAAAAAATACTCATGTCGTCCATGTCTTCCGCGAAGCCAACAAACTGATCGGATCTCAGGAAAGTTGTACCTATCATGCAATACTCAATGGTGTTAACTTCCGGGAAAACTGTTTTCGTCCACGATCTTTCGTAATTCTACTAGGAAGCCTTATCTCCGTCACCTCGGTTCCCTCTGGATCATTTCTGAGGTGAGTAGACTTACCAACCTCGTCGGTGTCACACTGTTGTTCAAGGGTAGCCAGGACCTGGGAGGGAGGCACAGATACTACACACGAAATTTGATACAAAATGAGAGCCTCATTCCAATACGTTATATTTAATTAGAATAAACGGTGCTCTCGTGACGTTACTTTTGAATGTGCATGAATTGATTCTAATTCGATTTTTGCTACTTTTGATGATATGCAAAAAGATGCTTTGGCTAATTAGGCGCTTTTATAGTGTTTGTCCATTGTTTGAGGTCCGGGCTCACAGTAACAGTTCGTGACAGCAAAATCTCGGCTCACTGTGACGTAGAGAAATTTTGTATTGGTTTCTTCCTCCCAGGCCAGGACCATTGCTGCATCGGTGACCTCATCCAGACTTCTACACTCACTCAGCTCCCATAGTCGGAGATTCCTCTTCGATCTCATTTCCAAGCTACTGTGCCTATCGATTATGGCTTGTACGTTTTAGCTAGGCATCTTTTCTCAAAACTAGGAGCATATCATCAAATATAGTAAGCCTTGTGGTATGTACGTCTGCGCTCACACATTGGTCCTAAAGCCATATCTAGGAAGTCAAAAATATTTGCGCCTAAACCGTCAGTTTTAGATATATGGTGTCTTCGGGAAAGTTTCTTCATATTTTAAAGACAATTTTCAATTCAATGTTCTACGATGTTTTGGACCAACCAATTTGGAACAACTTTGCTGAAAACCCTAAATTTCTAACTCTTTTGGTTTGGAGTTATGATTTTTGTTAAACAAACAAGTTGGGGTGGTCCTCAAATATCAGTTTTTTTCTTTATAACTTTTTATGGATTAATTTCTCACAAAATCTTTGTTCCTAGCACTTTTAGAACCTTTGATTGCGCATGCGGGGGGTGGCATGAGCCAATATTTACCAACCCAACATCAATTCAACATGACATCCAGTGTTCTTGTTTTGATTATTTTGGGAGGGACAAAACATATGTTTTTATTGGTAGGAGACATCAATGATACCTCGCTGATGCGTAAAACATTAAACAAAATGATGAACTAATGAAAAGCGTCGATGATGAACTAATGAAATACGACGATTCATGCGTTACGTTTAATTGCCGAATCTAGCACTAGCAGCGTATGAGCCGTATACTCGAAAATCAGGAGCAAGGTTAGGGCAAACCGACCAGTAAGTGGGTACCAAACCGCGAAGTACCAAAACGATGTGAGGAAAGGCCGAAATGTATGCAGGATGACAGCCGTGTCCGGTCCCCTGCAACTGTTGTATCTACTGTTCTACCTCTTATGGTTGCAGAGTTATGAGAGATTTCATTCGAAAAAATAATTGTTTCCAAATGTCGATACCTCTGAAAAGGCGCAAACGGCCTTTTAACTTAATTAGAAAGATTATCTTCCTTTTTGTTCATGGTGAAAAAACTGTGAGGACGTTTTTTTTGTTTTAATACCTTAGTTGAATTTTGATAATAATATGTTTTCGAATGAAAAACGTCCATTACTCGACAAATTATCGATATAGATTTTTGGTGACTTCAGCGAAAATGTGCACAATTGAAAGTGTCAAACATAAAGTAATCATAAAAATCAACGCTTTAGGATATACAGTCAGCTCTCCATAACTTGATATTGAAGGGACCATCGAGTTAGAGAGGTATCGAGTAACAGAATACATAACCAGTGCAACTGCGATCCAAGAGGCCATCGAGGTAGTCATGAAAATCATCTTTTACTATGGTTCTCTAACTCGATGGATAAATTATGGGTGAGATTATGAAAAAAATCTGTGGGGATTTGAATTCGAAACTTGTAACCTACTGAGTTATTGGGTCACCAAGTGGCTCGGTAGCTTTGTTGGTAAAGTGCTCATCTAGCAAACAGCTGAGCACGTGATTTTTTTTCATTATTTCACCCATAACGTATCCGTTTTTACCACACGTAATGAATTAATTAACATGATTGATTTGCTAAAGAAATAAAAAAGGGATAATTTTGCTAGAACAACTAATATAACTGTAGGAAAAGTCATTAGTAGTTATATAAATAAACTAGTTGGACCGGCAAACGTTGTATTGCCTTGTAGTAGGCTGTTGTTTTTCAGATTTCCATACAAACTGACAGTTTCGTTATGTCCCGTTTTTTCGACTTTCCCGTTGAATATCACGGCATACAAAATAACAAGGCAGGCTCTTTACTGATGTAAATATCAAGTATGATTGTAAACATGTGACGTCACTCCTATCGTACCATATATCTTCTGGACCACTAGATTTTTTTTTTCGCAAATTTGTTCGAGGTGGATAGGAATGACGTCGTCAAGTAGCTGTCAGTTTTCGGAATATATCACCTTCTTAATTTTGTCCACCGTGGTTGAATATCTACTACTTTCTGTGCACACAAACACGTCGGAACACGTCACGAACACTTTAGTGAAAGAATTTTCAAAATCTGGAAGCCGGTTCGTAAGTCATTTCGTGACATACAAACTCCACTTCATTTTTATTAATATAGATCTATTATTACATCAGATCATAGTAAGCGGAAACTACGCAGAGAAGGATTATTTGATGAAGCAAATATTTTATTATTCAACATCTAAACAAATAACACTATATTAACAATTTCACGCCACAGTACTCGGTTCGTAGCCGCATCACACCATCCTCGGTTCTGCCCCACGCTCGCCAAATCAATGCGCACTTGATCCGCCACCTAGCTCGCTGCGCTCCACGCCTTCTTGTACCAATCGGATCCGAAGCGAACACCATCTTTGCAGGGTTGCTGTCCGGCATTTTTGCGACATGCACTGCCCATCGTTTCCTTCCAGCCTTGGCCACCTCCTGGATACTGGGTTCGCCGTAGAGTTGGGCGAGCTCGTGGTTCATCTTTCGCCGCCACACACCGTTTTCCTGCACACCGCCAAAGATCGTCCTAAGCACCCGACGTTCAAAGACTCCAAGTGCTTGCAAGCCTTCCTCGAGCATCGTCCACGTTTCATGTCCGTAGAGGACTACCGGCCTTATGATCGTTGTGTGCATGGTACATTTGATGCGGGTGCTAATCTTTTTGATCACAGCTTCTTGTAGAGGCCATAAAAGGCCCGACTTCCACTGATGATGCGCCTTCGTATTTCACGGCTAACGTTATTGTCAGCCGTCAGCAAGGATCCAAGGTAGACGAACTCGTCGGCCACCTCGAACGTGTCCCTGTCTATCGTAACACTGCTACCTAGGCGACCCCTGTCGCGCTCGGCCCCACCAGCTAGCATGTACTTTGTCTTGGTCGCATTCACCACCAGTCCAAATTTTGCTGCCTCGCGTTTCAGGCGGGTGTACAGGTCTGCAGTGTTGTTCAGACTCATTTCCCCGAAAATAACATTTTCCGAACTACGAAGCCACGAACTACTACAACCATGCTCTATCCTCCTAAGATAGAAAAGCAGATGGTTAAGCTTGAGTACTGCACACAAAATCGATCAATTTTGATCCCAGAGAGCCACAATTCAAGTTTTCGGTGAAATGAAATGAGTGAGTGAGTGAGTGTGAATCATTTCACCGAAACTTGAATTGCGGCCCACCGAGATCGAAACTGTCGGATCCCATGTGCAACACTCAAGCCCAACCACCTCCCCCTCCATCTCAGGAATACAACGCACAGTTATAACAGTTTATGGCTTCACAATTCGAATTTCGGGGAAATGAGTCTGGTCAACACTGCAGGTCTGCCACCTTTTCAAATGTTCGGCTTGTGGTATCTTAATATTAGAGTGTATGCGTATGCAGCAGGCTATGGGTGGAGAGAGAGGAGGTCGGACGAGTGCGTGAGATAGTCGGTCACTGAAATGGTGCTTGTAGTGCAAAAACCCGCAGTTTAGTTCCTGTAATAGACAGGATATCACATTGGCGATCCTGCCATGAATATGGTTAAAGTATGCGGAAAAGAATCTGCGAGAAAAGTGGTTTTAGAAATCGAAAAAAATTTGTAAGTTTGTTTGTTTTTTTTTTCGTGGTGGCGAGTGAAATGAGTGTTTTCAAAGCTGTCATATTCACATAAAAACGGTAAGAGTTCATGCGACATGGTTGCCAGAAATGTTGATTAGCAGAAACTTGATAACTTGCGTAGAGTTTAAGCTCATTACCAAGTATCAAATATTGAGCCAGGTGATGCCCAAGGCCAATGTAAATGGACGTGTTGAGTCGAGTTTAGCTCATGGCCAATACAATGAAATATTGAAGTGGAAAGCTTGCGTAGAGTTTCAGCTCATTACCAAGCGTTTTAGACAGTTGAGTCGGGTATAGCCCATGGCCAACGTAGGTATAAGCGGAGTCGACTGTGGTTGAGTCGGGTAAAGCCCATGGCCAACATAGGTAAATGTGGAATTGACTGTAGTTGAGTCGGGTTAAGCCCATGGCCAACTTACGTACTGAGTCAAGTATAGCCAAGACCAGAAAGCGGGAGACATCTATGAAAGTAAACACGTCTAGACATAAGTTATTACCTATCGAGATTTTATATCCCTTAAGTGATAAAATTTTACATTATGAGAATTGAAAATGATATATATATATATATATATTATATATAGATATATATATATATATATATATATATATATATATATATATATATATATATATATATATATATATATATATATATATATATATATATATATATATATATATATATATATATATATATATATATATATATATATATATATATATATATATATATATATTATATATATATATATATATATATTATATATATTATATATATATATATATATTATATATATATATATATATATTATATATATATATATATATATATATATATATATATATATCTATATATGTTGGCTCTTTTTTCTACTATTTCATCTGACCACACTGTTCAAGTTCAAAAAGAAAGACTAAGCGCAAACATAACAGTGTTCATTTCATTTGCCTTTGTGTATGTGCACATTAGCTTCACACGCTAAGCAATTTCGACACAAAGTTGTAGCGAACTGCGTGGAATCAAGAAAGGGCGAATGTTTGAATATTGTACAAAATATTAATCGTGAATTATATTGAAAACGTTTGGTATATTTTTGGATGAGGTAATTTATAGGCGAGTTGAATACAGTTTTAAAGTCAACGATATATATACAGTATATTTGGATCACCTGAATTAATAAAAAAAAAGTAGCGTGGATGGAATGTATTTGATTGTTAAAAGCAGTGCCGGTCAGTGGGTGAACACTAATCAATGTCTTTCGGTGAGTGCCGGGTAGAGGTTGTGTTGATTGCTGTGTGTGCAGTCGGACTCAAGAACACACTATGGGCGATCAGGTGGCCAATAATCGAAAAAAATGACTTGTTCTGATAGGTTTTTCTTGTACATAATTCCATAGTAAACACTTCTATAAAGTTATTCGTGGAATATCAGGGCACGATCTTTTATATTTTAATTGATACAGTAGGTCAAAGTTAGAGTTTTTAAGAAAAATGAAGAATCCAGTGCAAACACAAGGTACACATTGAATACAATATACTACATAATCGTAATATTTTATACCGATCTTTATACACTGTCCGAAAGCTTATTCAAAAAGCTATCTTAAAAAAAAATTGTATCACATTCTCATAAATACGACATGAGTTGGAAAAAAAATATTTTTGGCCGCCAGTCTGTATGGAAACCGGGCATAATGGAACAGGAGCACAGTAACTTTCCTAAACGAAAGAATAATGGTATGATTTCAAGTTGCAGCTGCATTTAGTGACTGATACACGAAGAAATAAAATAATCGAAAATTGAATTCAATTCTCCCAGCATTGATGTTACGAGTGGCATTTGAATTGTTCGGATTGATGATGAATTTGATTGTTTTTAATAGACCATTTCCGTCAGACCTTACCCCCTATTTTTATATTTTTCTTCGAAAGACGATTATTTTTAATGATTATTGACGCTTTCAGATCTAATTTATATGCACTCCTGATTTTATTGTAAATTTTTGAAAATTCGAGAATTTACCAATTTTGAGTAGTGCGGCACAGTTGTTTCAACCCTGTGGGTAAACAAAGTGGAGATTTTCCCACAACTTTCAAAACCCCTGCGCTGAGTGTTTGTAGATATGACGAAATATCAATGTCAAATCAAGCACACGAGACGACACGACAAAATGGAGAAATCTGAGAGAAATCTGAGGTCCGATGGGCAAGCTTCGTTGTAAATGAAGCCCATCCTTTACTATTGTACTTATAATAAAAACTTTTACCGGAAGACGACTGCTAATAGACCGTTTTAAGCTTAGCAAGTGATGGAATTCTCCTTGGAAGCATTTCTGCAACGCTGCGGAACGTTTTCTACAAGAGGGGCATATTGGCCGGTTTGTTTTGAAACGTCAAGAATTGGACCGTTTGCAGATTTTTCGGGGAGACCTACGAGAGTGGTAAAATGGGGAAGTATGTATAATCCATTGGTCATATGGTTCCGGAACAGCTTGACGACATAAGCAGCAGATATCAAACGGTAGGGTAAACAGGTATAGGCCCCCCTAAGGAAAAACTGCTCTATCGCAGTGGCAAATCCATTACTTATACAGTTTTTGGTGTCAAAGTGTTATTTACTTAGTTAATCATGCTTTGCATGCAGGTTTCTCTTGCCAGGTAGCTTCTAAAGCGAGTACAAGACGTTATCTGCAAACGGTCCAATTCTTGACGTTTCAAAACAAACCGGCCAATATGCCCCTCTTGTAGAAAACGTTCCGCAGCGTTGCAGAAATGCTTCCAAGGAGAATTCCATCACTTGCTAAGCTTAAAACGGTCTATTAGCAGTCGTCTTCCGGTAAAAGTTTTTATTATAAGTACAATAGTAAAGGATGGGCTTCATTTACAACGAAGCTTGCCCATCGGACCTCAGATTTCTCTCAGATTTCTCCATTTTGTCGTGTCGTCTCGTGTGCTTGATTTGACATTGACATTTCGTCATATCTACAAACACTCAGCGCAGGGGGTTTTGAAAGTTGTGGGAAAATCTCCACTTTGTTTACCCACAGGGTTGAAACAACTGTGCCGCACTACTCAAAATTGGTAAATTCTCGAATTTTCAAAAATTTACAATAAAATCAGGAGTGCATATAAATTAGATCTGAAAGCGTCAATAATCATTAAAAATAATCGTCTTTCGAAGAAAAATATAAAAATAGGGGGTAAGGTCTGACGGAAATGGTCTATTGTTCGCAAAACTATACAGTTTGTTTTACTTAACCGCAAGTTGAAGTTACTAGACTTTCGAGTAGCGTACAGCTTTCTCAAAACTAAACCTCCACGCAGTTCAGAAACAAAAACTATTCAACGTTGAGTGGTTTCAACGTAAAACCGTAGTTGAACCCATAAACCTAAAATTGGCTAAATTTTCAAGGTTATAAACTGCCGGATTATATGTTATGATTGAATTTGCTGTTAAGTCGTTAAGAACACACAATCAATCTCGCCTTATATTAATGTCCCATCAGGAAAAGTCGTTTGGGAATCAATTATCGATGCACAACAATGCAGTGGTAGGGTCCCCTTCTTAGTGCTGTTGAATGCTAGTTGATCGCTTGGTATTTATAAAGTATTATAAAGTGATACAAAGTTAATTTGCTGAGCTATTTCTTGGATTTCTGGACTAAACACACGTTTTTCCCTAGCGTACTCTATGACAAAGGCGCATTAAATTCGGCAATATAGAAAAGTAATTTTAATTTAAGTACTGTATGAACATTGAATTTATTGTCTAGGTTTTAGAATTAGTAATATTCTTATTCGCTTGCCAACAATGCTGTAGGTAATTTAAAATCACTGTATTTATTTATAAATTTAAATTTATAAATATTTTATTTTGGAACGGGGAGGAATAGTTGGACTAAGTTACGCACTTAAAAATAAGATGTGTTATTGACAATTATGACACATTTATAATAGCTGGAAGAAAGACAGGATAGAAAGTTGCTAAGAAAAGTATGTTACAATTATCTTTCATGAGCGATAAATAATTAACGCTTGGTTCAACTCGTATTGTAAATGTTTCGATATAATATTTCAATGCCAATTAATTGAATTTCAAACATTTGTGGCAAAGGGAGGATGTGGTATCTTAATATTAGAGTGTATGCGTATGCAGCAGGCTATGGGTGGAGAGAGAGGAAGTCGGACGAGTGCGTGAGATAGTCGGTCACTGAAATGGTGCTTGTAGTGCAAAAACCCGCAGTTTAGTTCCTGTAATAGACAGGATATCACACGGCTGACAATGTTCATATCATCCGTGAAGCAAACAAATTGACTGGATCTCGTAAAAATCGTACCCCGGCTCTACGTATAACACCTTCTAGCGCAATATTGAACAACAGTCACGAGAGTCCATCACTTTGTCGTAGTACTCGGCGGGATCCAAACGAACTGGAGTGTTCCCCTGAAACCTTCGGTCGATACTATCGTATGCCGCCTTGAAATCGATGAAAAGGTGATGCGATGGAACCTTGTATTCACGACATTTTTGGGGGGATTTGCCGTACAGTAAAGATCTGGTCCGTTGTCGATCGTCGTTGTCGATTTTCTCCGTTGTCTCGACGTTCATTGCCTGTGCTCTCAGCGCCATTCAGGTGTTCATCGAAGTGCTGCCTCCACCTTTAGATCACCTCATGCTCGTCCGTCAAGATACATCCCATCCATATCCCTGCACATCTCGGCTCGCGACACGAAGCCGTTGCGGGATGCGTTGAGCTTCTGATAGAACTTGCGTGTTCTTGAGACCGGTACAGCTGTTCCATCTCCTCGGACTCCGTCTCTTCCAGGCGGCGTTTTTTCTCCCGAAAAAGGCGGGTGTGCTATTGCCGTTTCCGTATATAACGTTCCGCGATCTGCCCTGTGCCTTGCTGTAGCATGAACGCCCGCGCTGCATTCTTCTCCTCCAGAATCTTTTTATTGTTCATTTTGTTTTCGTCCAGTTAAATTATTGTAGTATATCTGTTTCATTTATTTATAAACTAATTAGGTTTTGTCGTTAAAGGGATCCCTTCATAGGAATACTATTCCACTGGGAAATCATTCTTTAAAATATATTTATTATGCAGAAAAAGATACGTCCACTACAAGGGGGTTCATACTGAGGTTTTTGGTGGGGGGTTGAGTGGGAAATAAATCTGCCTACATTCCTCGTCGAGCCAATCGTTCCGTCGACTCCGTCCCATGTACCCGACGTTGCTCCAGCTCATCCTCTTGCGGTTATGCAGCCCCGAGGTGCTGCGCGTATGCAGTGACGACATCGGGTTGCTTGAGCCGCTGTAGGTCGTACCGGAACGGCCGTCGGTACCGTACGTTGTTAACGACGGAGAGTTTCAGGCGCAGTTTAACCATCACCTGATAGTGGTCAGCGTCGATGTTAGCGCCACGATAGGTCCTGGCGTCGATAATGTCGGAGACCTGGCCAACCTAAGCGTTTAGATCTCCTATGATGGTTTTTACGTCGTGGCTTGGGCAGCTGTCGTACTCGCGTTCGAGCTGTGCGTAAAAAGCGTCTTTATCATCATCAGTGCCTCCGGTGTGAGAGCTGTGCACATTTATTATGCTGAAGTTGAAAAACCGGCCTTTAATCCTCAACTTGCACATTCTCTCATGGATCGGCCACCAACCGATCACGCGCCTCTGCATATCACCCATCACTATGAAAGCTGTTCTCAGTTCGTGTGTGTTGCCGCAGCTCTGGTAGATGGTATGGTTACCTCTAAACGTTCGCACCATTGATCCCTTTCAACACACTTCCTGCAACGCTACGATGCCGTATCTGCGGTCCTTCAACACGTCGGCGAGTATGCGAGTACTTAGCTTAGCTTAGCTTAGCTTAGACTGACTACACATATCAATGGTTCACGCTATGTCTGAACCAGACGATTATAAAAATCGAATGTACATCGGATTTTTTCTCGCTAGAGTTTAGTATTTGAGTTATATTTTCCTAATCGGAAAGTTTTAGAATATTCCATCGGTGAAATTTTGATTTTTTCCATTTTTTAGCTATTTTTCATACTAAATACATGAAAATCAAGTTTTCGACGCATTTCCGCCCATACAAAATGTATGGAAAAAATTTCACCGATAGCATATTTTAACCTAGCAGTCGTCGCGCGGTTTGCCGCCGTTAGAGCCACCACGCTGCTGTTGTGAACGAAAAGCGAGGTTTTTAAGGCAGTGTTGTACAAAATACAACAGCGCGACGACTGAAGTGTTAAAACCTTCCGATTATGAAAATATAGACCAAATACTGATCTCTAGCGAGAAAAAATCCGATGTACATTCGATTTTTATAATCGTCTGGTTCAGACATAGCGTGTGGTTGCTATTCCGTGATTGACCGAGGTCAGTGAAAATGCACAAAGAATCAACTAGAAGATCGGCTTGGATTGGCCATAATCTTCTTCAGTGTGCATAATTCAGTGCCTCTATTTATACATGGTCAATAACGGCGCCGGCGTCCTTGCAGTCAGGTGGGATTGGGGGAAGGAATGTTAGTGTGTAACCTTTGCTATTTGGAGACCGTGTTTGCCTCTGCATCTCCACAAAGGTTACTGGGAGGGATGTTTGTTAATGGGGAGGATCGTTGGGTCACAGGATTCACTTTGATAAGCGATTAGACCATGATAAATAATGATTTGTGAGCTATAATTATGCTTATATGTAAATATAATATTTTCATTTGGTGTGAACAATATCTATGTAGAGAAAAATTATGCCGACACTTACAGTGGCGAACCTATCGAAGTTTGTTGAATAAAGTGAACCTTTCGCAAGTCTACACTCGTAGTGTAGTTTTGTTTTAATTACAAAAATAAAAGTAAAAGGAAAAAGGTGCTTTGAGAAAAACAAAATTGAACGTAAATAATTTATGAATCAGAGTTTATGTCGACACTCACAGTGACGAACCTTTCATAGTTTGTTGAAAAATTATATTTACGTCTCACCATTGTAACGATTAAAGGTGCAATCATACATATTTTATAGATTGGATATAGTAGCATGAAACGAGCTCACCAATTGATCCGTCATCCTTGAGCAGCAACAATCAACTATCAGCTTCACTCGTTTGCTCGGCTACATAAAAACACACAGAAAAAATAGGCGCGCGACCCGAGAGGGAAAACAACTGACGACTGCTCGGGCTTTCTTGACGCACTGCCAAGGAGCAAGCATCAAGGTCGAAGGATCAAACACAACTAAATGATCACGCCACTTTTTCACTTTCACTCGACCGACGCGCGACATGTTTGATCCTGCCCTCATCGCCGGCCCCCGCAGGAGCAAGCGTCAAGGTCGAAGGATCAAACACAACTCCACGTCGGCGAGTATGCGAGTACTCCCGATGAAGTTGAGAGATTTACAGTTCCACGTACCTGTAGTTGACCATTCACACCTTAAACTAATCTTGACATTTGGTAACCTTATCGAAGATATTCATAGTTTCATTAACATACCTTGTTTTGTGTCCAACTGTACACGGAGAAAACGGAAAACCCATATTTGAGTATTTTTTAACTTATTTTTGAGTTATTTTTCTCTCCCTATTTCATTCGCTCCTTCTATTGTTGTCAGAGAGCGAAGAGCAAAACAACCCAAAAACCGAACCTTTGTGCGTTACCTCAAATTTGAGTAAGTGGCACAGTACTGGAAGTTGAGTTGTTTGATCTGCCGGTTGAGTGAAAAGAACTTAGCTAGTAGGTATTTTTTCGTATGGCTGCAAATGAAAACAACTTCTACCCCATCAACTCAAAATTAGGTTAACGCACGAACCCCCCGAATTGAGTGGAATTAACTCACTTTTGAGTACTTCATTTTCTCCGTGTATGGAAATAAAGAAAAGACAGTTCTGTTACAGACTATCAAGAGACCGGACGCGTGTTTGCTCTAACTAATCCGAATCAGCTACGACTGTACCGAGCTTCCAATCGCTAGTCTCTTTACGTCACTGTGATTTTCGCCGATTGTCCCGGTTCCTATTCTCTCGATGATTTTTTTTTTCGGCTGGCTTGCAGGGCCTGACACCAACCCCCTAGATTTCCGGAGGACCATTCCCCCTTAATGTTCGGAGAGCCATAGTGCGCAGTTTAGCTTAAAGTCTTCTCTGGCACTCGAACGATGATCGGTCGTCCCTGACATGGGGAATAGACGCTGTTATGAGCCGCGCCAAACATGGAGCACAGACGCTTCAAGTTTGCAGAAGCAAACTCCCCTTCCCTGCATACGACCAAAGTTCCCACCGGGATTGGTTACCCGATCTTCCCTAAGGTTGCTCGTACTCCGACCAGTACCGCGAGGAGATAGGGATAGGATTTGCTGGGCAGGAAGCTAAGGAAAGCCCCAAACTTGGGTGTTTTGTATAGGAAACAGCATTTGTTTACTTACTTTTGTCACTGACTGTATATACGAAGATGAGGATCAATAACGAGTTGTTGATCTTATTCCAGAACTACGGCATGTACAAGCATCGCTGTATGACTTTCGACGATCTGGTGGCATCCAACTGTAGCAAGAGCCAAATCGAGACAAACGACTATTTTAGTAAGCTCGAAGTTGAAGAAAATCGACCCCTGCTGGACTATGACCGTGAGAAGCTTGGAGCCACTCAAATTAGGCCACAGCGCCTTAAAATTCATCTGGGAAAGTGTAAGTTGTGATGATTGATGATTACCTAAACTGTTCAACCTTTGATACGCTTCCCTTGATTTCAGTGGAATCACATTCGTTCAAGTTCACCTACAAACCAGCCAAGAACTACCCATTGGATCTGTACTACCTGATGGACCTTACCTGGTCGATGAAGGACGATCGTGACACTTTGATCAATATGGGCGATCAGCTGGCGAAGGCACTTGCCAACCTGACCGAAAACTACCGACTTGGCTTCGGAAGTTTCATCGATAAGCCCATAATGCCGTTTATCCAAACCGAAGAGGATCGAGTTCGGAACCCTTGCAGCACAGAGCGGGATGTATGCGAGCCGACGTATGGATTCCGTCATCGATTGGAGATCACCAAGAATATCGATCGGTTTATTGAAAAGTTGAAAACTAGCAACGTTTCGGCGAATTTGGATAATCTTGAGGGTGGTTTGGACGCGTTGATGCAGGTATTGGTATGTGACGATCGAATTGGATGGGGCAAGAATACACGGAAAATAGTGATCTTGGCTACGAATGGGCTTATGCACATGGCAGGTGATGGAAAGTTGGCCGGTATAACCGAAAGGAACGATAAAGAGTGCCATCTATCGGCAGAGGGAGAATACACGGGAACCCTGACGTATGATTATCCATCGCTGGAGCAAATTTACAGAGTACTGGCCAAATCGAAAACCGCTGTGATTTTCGCTGTGACTGATGAGTTGAAAGATTACTATTGGTCGATGCGGGAGTTGATGTCGGAGTTTGCCAGTGTTGGGCTTTTACAGGATGATTCGTCGAACATCTTACAGCTGGTCGATACGGGGTATAGAGACTTTGTAAAACGGGTAGAGTTTACGGATGATGCCCCGGCTTATATTCAGATTTCCTACAAGACTGACTGCGGTGGGATTTATAAGACGCCTCAACCAACGAGTAAGTGTGATAACATCGAAATCGGAAAGGAGTACGATTTCTTCGTAGAGGTCCGTTTGCTGGAGTATCCCAATAGGGCCGAATCGAATCTAACGGTTAAGATTGAAGAAACATTGCTTAGCAATGAGAGCGTAGAGCTGGAGATCTACATCAGGGAAGCTTGCCAATGTGAACTACAGGAAGGACTAATCGAAAGTAGTGACATTTGTGAGGGCCATGGAGAATACTCGTGCGGGATGTGCCGCTGCCACCCTGGATGGTAAATATGCTCAATAATATTAGCACCCTAGGTATGTACGTTACCCACTATAAGTATAAAACCGCAAGCTGAAAAAAATCCACACGTTAGATCTGTGTGCTCATTTAAATTATTGATCGGTTCATAAACGTCAACATCGATTTATTGTGGTTTTCTTGCTAACTTCGTGTGTGTTATACATTAAATTATTTTGTTTTACTTTATGGACTGATTCGTTAACCGACAACAGGAATTCCATAATTTCTTCATAAAAGTTCTATTAGTTTTCCCCTTTAGATTCGTATGCGTCAATCTATAGGTGGAGAAACTGTCATCCAACACGGATTCATTGTGTATTACTTAAAGTTCTTGTTCCAGGATCGTCGTGATCAAGTTGATTTACCCAATTAGTGTGTTACGATGAAATCGATGAGATTTGCTGTCGATTTCCATGTTCAAAATTTGTAAATTTTCTGTGATAAATATTTAAACACTGTAATGTTTGTTATGCAATCATCAACTAATATATTTAAATATTGGACATTCGTATTATGCTTCGCATGTCAATCTAATGTTGATACATTTAGTAATTATAGCCTTAACCCATTAACGCCCAGTGCTCTTTTTTGAGATTAGATGCCTCGAACGCCCAGTATCAATTTTGAGATCAGTCACTTTTATGAATACAGTTAATTTTTTAGGCAAAATGGATGGTTGGTATCTTTGGCAAAGTTGTGAAAGACATCAAGGGCAGTCTAATGACAGGTTTTTGAATTCAGATTTCTTCCACTAGGTTGCGCTTTGCAATCCTGGGATTCCAGTGTGGATCGTGAGATTCTAGTGTGGATGCTGGTATATTAGTGTGAATCGTAGGATATCATGATTGACCCTAAGATTGTAGTGTAAATCCTGGGAATCCATTGTGGATTCTGGAAATCTAATCTGGATTCTGGGAATCCAGTGTGGATTCTGGGAATCCAGTGTGGATTCTGGGAATCCAGTGTGGATTCTGGGAATCCATAGTGGATCCTTGGATTCTAGACTAGTTAGTGTAGTGGATCTCAGTCTTCTATTTGTGGATATTGGGATTCCACTAGGTTTGTCGTATTTTTCTGTGGATCTTGAAACCACAAACAAACAGACGTAGCAGCTAGAACAATTATCAATTTAAAAACATAGTGACGTGAACATTTACGCCCAATGCTAAAACTACTTTATTTGGCCAACCGCGAACTACGTGGCGGTAGTGAGCAAACGTCAAACTAAAACAAAAGCGATGCAAGCGCCACGAGTGGCCCGTCGGCCTACTACCAACTAGTTGTATTGAGCGCTATTCTGCTGTGCAATAAAAACAATTAGAGTGATATGTCTGTTTGTTTGTATTGGAACTGTTGTTCCAGTGTGGATTTTGGTATTCGATTGTGGATTCTGGGAATTTCAGTGGCAATTCTGGTATTTCAGTTTAGATGCTAGGATTGTAACGTGGGTCGTGGAATTCTAACGTAAAACCTGAGATTTTAGTGAGGATTTCGCAATCTCAGTTAGATTTTAGTGAGGATCTTGAGATTCCAGTATGGATCTTGCGCTTGCAGTGTAAATCACTCTTTGCCTTTCGAATGCGGCTTAGAGAGATTCAATTAGACGTGTAATCACAGAGATATAGACTGAACACTTTGTATGTTTTTTAGGGGGTGAACCCAAACTTATGCACGGGAGTGTAATTACTAAATTTTAGTAATTTATGACTATTTTCTATCTGCCTCTCGTTCATTCTATTGGACATTTTCATGCTATTCGCCCATTCGCCTGGGTTGAAACATCGCTAAGCTTCAACTCAATAAGCTACCGAGGCTAAGGTTTTGAGTTAATGAACACGCAAATCTTCCTCGCAGAAACATAGATGAATCCATATGAAGCGATGGGTATATCAGGATTGGAAATACGTTTTAGTTTTCTAAGACTTTTTATATTTAGAAGAACATACATTTCATAGAGAAAATACCATTGGTAACATAGTTTTTGTAGCTTACGTATTTCTTTTTTTCTCAGCTTTCTAATAATGACCTCAAAAATTCAAAAGAGTGGAGCTCAAATGGGTACATAAAAGTTTTCCTAATGAAATTCAAGATGACTGTTAAATTTAAAATGGACACCATTTTCAACTTGACATGAAAGCTACATTTTCCCTGTCATTAAAGTGATACATATCAAGTGCAAAAATACGCAAGAGTTACCAAAAAAAAAAACATGGAATTCCGATATTCGTTTTCAAGAGATGCTGAAATGTTCAACTGAGTTTTTACAATACTTGATAATGGGATTTCATATTTTTAGAAGTTAATGTACCCAAGTAAACATTTACCAGCTAATTTGAATTATTAGAGCTATTATAAGACTAATATATTAAAATGCTATTTGGTATAAACTGATTCCAAAACTTTCTTTTCCAGGGTGGGAAAAACGTGTGAGTGCGATTTACGAAATTTCGAGAGCAGTGATGATTTGCTGAAGCAATGCCAGATGGAGAGCGAATTCGATGAACCCGGACCAGTTTGCTCCGATAGAGGGGAATGTCTTTGCGGTCAGTGCATTTGCAATCCTGGTTTCGACGGACCGCACTGTGAGTGCACGGAATGCATCCCGTGAGAATACAATTCTTGAGCAATGACTATTTTAAGCTAATAATCGTTTTAACTCTTCGTCAATTTTAGATTTTTTGATATGATCTGTAGCAATCATGGCGAGTGCGACTGTGGTGCTTGTAAGTGCTATGAGGGATGGTCCGGCGAGGAGTGTGAATGTTCTACGGATCAAGCCGCCTGTAAGGCACCGCATAAGGATCAGATCTGCTCGGGCCGAGGTGAGTGTGTCTGTGGCAAATGCAGCTGCAGAGAGACGTATTTTGGAGCTTACTGCGAAGCAACGGCTGGATCGGAATCGGAATTATGCTCATACTATGAGGAATGTGTTCGCTGTGCCATTCACAAGAAGTTGGGAAAACATTGTGATTCGATAGAGGACGAATGCAAGTCGAAGTTGGGACTGTACAAAGCAGAGTTCATCGAACATCTGGACGGTAAGACGGCACGGTGCTCCTCAGACCGTTATTAGCAGAAAAAAAATCTCCATCAAATTTGTACTCATCAGTCGATTTTTATAGCTAACATCCTTTTTTTTGTGTTGTAATATCCGTCGTGTCGTGAAAATTGCGTTTAATTACATTCAAATTATTGTAATAACATGTATGAGACAACATGGTTGGTCGGATTACGTCGTATAATCTATGTTTTATAATGATCCGAATGTTTTACGCAATAATCGCGATGAGAGTTTTTTTCCTGATAATAACTGCCTAGCAAATTGTTTGATTGTTTTTTATTCAGTTCACCAATTAATCATTCAACAGATACCCTAAACTGCACGGCCCGCATTACGAATGACGATCAAACGTGCGACTTCAAGTACACCTACGAGCTGGACGATCGTCTTACAGTGCTGAAGATCATAGACCTAGACTGCACCCGAGTCAACGTAACTGCCGCCTTCATGTACATAGCCGGACTAACGATTTTGCTTGGATTGGTGGTGTTAGCAGTAATCAGATTCAAAATGCATCTAGACGACCAGAAAATGTACCGGTTATTTAAGGAGGAACAAATGAATCAAACGTCTTATGAAATGACGAGCCCTCTGTATAAGTCACCCGTCAGTGAGTTTCAGGTGCCTGCAGAAATTGCCGACATCGAGTTAAAGTGAATATGCTAAGCTATGTGCGCCTTTCGTTAGGTAACAAGTGGGGATTAAAGTACAGTCTACTGGATTTAATTACGGTTGAGCAGGCTTGAGTTCAATGCTGCTACACCGAAAACGTACAACCAAGGGCTCCATGTTTCATTTTTTTTTCTTGCGAATAATTCAATCATTTTTTGCATTGAAAATTGCGATGATCAATACCACCCGAACCAGTTTCGGCTACAAAATAAAGTTCCTAAATTTATAAATCACATTGATTTCTTCTGAGAGTGATCGAATTAGGAGTACCCTGACCAAATGAGGTGTTCAGCAGTACAAACTTCAAGGAAAATAAGTTGTTTACATTATTTTTCAAATAAATTCAGACGAATAGGCTCAATCATGTGAATATGGTTTGCTAAACACATATTGATTCAAAATAATTCGCACTGTAGAACAGTATATAAGCCACTATGGCACAATTAGCACTATGGCCAAAACCGGTGCTTTTACCCTACGCATATAATGAATTTTCAAATTGATATATATACTATTGCTTCTTCAATAGTATTGTACTAATGATTGACGTTTTCAATGACTTTACGTTTTGTCTTAGATTGGTTCAACACTATTTAGTAGGGTAAACATGAGCAGTATTTTAAAAACCAAAATGTGCCAACCTTTGTTAAATTCAAGTTTAGTACTTGTACTCACCTGACCTTTACTTACATATTTACTGAACAACAAATCAACCAAAAGATGATTACAGTCGACTTTCTCTCGATATCGAAGGGTCGATGGCCCCTAGGGATATTGAGGGATAGGAGAGATCGAGACAAAGCACATACTTTCAATCAAGGCGGGTTTAATTCTCTAAGGTGTCCCATTATGCTAACTTTGTGGAGAAAACCAGACAGGGTAGGTGAGGAAAGGCTAGCCGTTTTGTTTACAAACATCAGAGACAGGTAGTCGAGAGATTGACTCCTGATTGGTTGGAGAACCAGTGTTGTCAAGAATAATTCTAATCTGGTCGCCCCTGCTCCTTGTGTACTTTTTTATTTCTTTTTTGAAGATTTCGCCCACACTGATGGCAGCACGGTTAGTCTCAGTTTCAGCATCATCCAGGCCAGGCAGTAATGTTTGTAAACAAAACGGCCAGCAAGTTAAAGATGGCCTCCTAGCCACTTTCGCCAAGTGATTACACCTTACTCTGGTTACAGAGTAAAATGCACACACCTTGCTTTCAATGAATACTAGATTGAATTGTCAATTGTCAAGAAAATAGGGAAAATAATAAGCAATCAGACGTCATTCAGAATCACGAAAATCTGGTCTAGTATCATTTGAATTTAGGCATATCGACATATGGAGATAAAATCGGGAGTTGACTATATTTTGAAATCCATAGACTTGTCATAGTGATGGTAATATATACTCTTGGAAATACGTGTTTTATTCAACAATAAAATCCCTAGAACTTACATCATAATTTCTAGCTTCCAAATTGATTTAGCAATGTATGTTTCAGAGAATCTTTCAACAGCAAACGAAACATTTCAAATGGCTTCAATAAACAATGTGACCCTACTTGACCCTTTTCTGTTTGAATGTAAATAACGTAAGAAACAATAAAATCAACACGTATCCCACAAGTAGCTACTGACCAATCTTACCCTATGGCAAATTTTGCCTCTTTTTACCCTATGACAATTGGGTCCTAAAATTTTTAGTGAAATCTTGTTTTTATTTAATAACACGAAAAAGCATGTTACTGTAACTACTTTAGCAATTTTTTCCCGCTCAAATAATGGCTGTATCATGTTTAAACTTTAATTTAAAAATTTGGTCCATAAATGAACCTTGACACTTTTGATCATGTTTGACGTTCGCTTAGTCGACAAAAACACCATAGGGGTTTTAGTTCGACCACTGGGGTTGTTCCTACACGGAGACATATTTTTTACCTAATTTTTGAGTTTACTTTACCCAAAATTAAGTATATCGATTATAGTTTCAACCCAAAATCTCTCGGTTTTCTCTTTCTCCCACACGAATGTTGTCAAAAATAGAGAGAGCTGCATCTACCCAATGGGGGTACTTTGGCCCAATAAGCCAAATTTGGGTAAATGCAACTTTTCTTATGTTTGGGTCGAAAGAACTCAATTTTGCGTTAAATCAACCCAAAATTGAGTATATTTTTCTAATGGAATTAAAGCCAAACTACCTAGTGGGGACCTTAGAAATTTAGCCAAAATTGAGTTATTGGGCTCAACTACGGAATTGCGTTGAAACAACCCAAAATTGAGATGAATTCCGTCTCCGTGTATCTGACATTTCGTAAGGGACACGGAAAACAAAATACACCCAAAATTTGAGTTTAAGCCAAAGTATGTGACAAAATCTAAAAACAATTGTTTTGGGCTTAAACCAACGGAAAACATTAGAAAATTGAGTAAACATGTGTTTTTGGCCGAAACTTAAGCGTTTGGCACTAAAATTGGGACAGGGCTTTAGGACCCTATTCTTTACATACTAAAAATCCCTGAATATGTCACACATTTTAGAAAAGTTGTTATGAATGATTCATGTGAATTGCAAATTAAACCAAATTTTTGAGCTACAAATTGGATAAAACATGACAAAGACAGGATGGTGAATAGAAAAAAAATTCGTGGCATAATCCATGCGCATTCTAAATCATTATATGATACATGATTAAAATTATTGTAGAGGTAATTCAATTTTCGACTCGAACCGTATTCTAAGTGAAAATTACATAAAAATTGTCTCATGCTATTCAATTACCAAAGAGAATGAGAAAGTAACCCAATTTTAACTGATATGAAGAAGCTTTTCTATGACTAATAATATCACAGCCATTTCAATATTTCTCTAAAACTTATTCAAACAACCTCAAGTCAAAAAAGTGAACAATCTTGCTTTATCAATCCTACGTGTTTCGCAGACGAAATTCTACACGTTTCGCTCTAAATCAATTCGATTTTTCACTTTTAGAACTTGCAATTTCAGGATTTACAAAACGACGTAAGTAATATTTTCATCTTTCGCAACCTAACCATTACTTTCACCGCTCCGTTGTATACAACCCAACTTTGACATCTTTTGACGCAATTCGGCTCTTCCGTGGGATAATCCAAATTTGGGTTAACTGATATATCATAAGGTTGTTTCCATTTGACAGCGGCAAAACAAACAACTCCGAGCAAAAAAAAACTACCCAGCGTTAGCTTTCGAAGTCTCCGTGATGGGTTAAATCAACTTAACGTTAAGTAAACTCGAAAGAACCCAAATTTGGCTTATTCCATTGAACTTCGACGCTGGGTCGGTGCGTCTCTCTCTGACAACATTGCTGTTGCGAGAGAGGCAAAACAATCCAACCGTGGGTAAATGCTAAATGCAGTTTACCCAAATTTGAGTAAAAAGAACTTATTTTTTGGGTATTCTGATTTCTCCGTGTAGCATAGCATAGCATAGCATAGCATAGCATAGACTGACTGTACATGTCAATGGTTGCTACTCCGTGATTGATCGGAACTGGTAAGAATTGCACTGGGATCCAAATGAATAAGGGATGGGAGTTTCCGCTTACTCTCGAAGTGCAATTTTAGCAGATCTAATATTATTGATCAATAACGGCGCCGGCCAAGTCCTTACAGTCAGTTGGGATGGGGAAGGAATGTTGGTGTAATGATTGTTGCTTCTAGAGACCGAGAATACCTCTGCATCTCCACAATCACCACGGGAAGGGTGTTTATTAGTGGGGGAGGAAAAGATCTGGGAGTCACCTTTGGTCGGTGATGCGATCCATGGACAAGGGGGAAATATACGACTTACATTTAAAACTAGTTTTGTATTTTTGTCTCGAGAAGTTTTTAGTAGTAGATTCAAAAAAAAAAGTCAACATCTATAATATCGAACAATTCAAAAGAAGTTTTTATTAATAGCGAAAACTGAGAATTACATTATATATTTTAAATCATATGAAACAGCAATAATGCCGACACTTGTAGTGACGAACCATACATAGTTTGTTTGAAAATTACATATGAGTATTACTGTGCATTTTTGTCTCGAGATGGTAGAATTTTTAAAAAATACGTCAACATTCACAATGTCGAACATTTCAAAAGATATTTTTAATAATGTAAAAAAGAGAAAAATATATGTATATTGAAATTGTGTAAAACAAGCATAATGCCGACACTTATAGTGACGAACCAAACAAAGTTTGTTTTAATATTACACAAAAGTTACACTTTCAAGAAAAAATGTGTTATCATAAGCATGAAACGAACTCACCAGTTGGTAATCCATCCTCGACTGAACACAAATATCTCTTCGCAACACAGTGCGAACAGAAAAACTTCTTGGCGTCCCGAAAACAAACCGTTTTCACGAAGCACTATCCAGCAAGACGCGCTAAACCGAGAACAAAACCTATCCGTCGACGCAACAACGATCCATTCTGCTTGGGGCTTCACGAAGCACTACCCAGCAAGACGCTTGAAAACAGGGGAAAAAAAATTCTCCATCGACGAAAACACGCGCGAAACCGAGAACAAAACCTATCCGACGACGCAACAACGATCCATCCTGCTTGGGCTTCACGAGGCACTACCCAGCAAGACGCTTGAAAACAGGGGAAAAAAAAATTCTCCATCGACGAAAACACGCGCGAAACCGAGAACAAAACCTATCCGACGACGCAACAACGATCCATCCTGCTTGGGCTTCACGAGGCACTACCCAGCAAGACGCTTGAAAACAGGGGAAAAAAAATTCTCCATCGACGAAAACACGCGCGAAACCGAGAACAAAACCTATCCGACGACGCAACAACGATCCATCCTGCTTGGGCTTCACGAAGCACTACCCAGCAAGACGCTTGAAAACAGGGGAAAAAAAAAATTCTCCATCGACGAAAACACGCGCGAAACCGAGAACAAAACCTATCCGACGACGCAACAACGATCCATCCTGCTTGGGCTTCACGAAGCACTACCCAGCAAGACGCTTGAAAACAGGGGAAAAAAAAATTCTCCATCGACGAAAACACGCGCGAAACCGAGAACAAAACCTATCCGACGACGCAACAACGATCCATCCTGCTTGGGCTTCACGAAGCACTACCCAGCAAGACGCTTGAAAACAGGGGAAAAAAAATTCTCCATCGACGAAAACACGCGCGAAACCGAGAACAAAACCTATCCGACGACGCAACAACGATCCATCCTGCTTGGGTTTCACGAAGCACTACCCAGCAAGACGCTTGAAAACAGGGGAAAAAAAAATTCTCCATCGACGAAAACACGCGCGAAACCGAGAACAAAACCTATCCGACGACGCAACAACGATCCATCCTGCTTGGGCTTCACGAAGCACTCATTTTGGGTATTCTGATTTCTCCGTGTAGAGAGACAAAGTGACTTAACCACGAATCAAAACAAAACACTACTTGAGTCGATTTTACACTGGTACAAAAACACATTGAGCAACTGAATGAAATAATAGAAACTACTTAGTTTTTGATCGCGAGTTGATTGTATGCAAAAATGAAGCGATGTACACTGCAAAAAATGAATGTGATTTTTCTGTATTAGTTTTCTCAAATTTGTTTGAAAATTATTTACATCGTTTTGAAAAAGTAATGGAGATCCATTAGTCGAATGTGTGTGACTTGCGACTAACGGCACCATCAGCTATGGTTCTAGCGACCACAATAAACGTTGAAATGAGCAATAGTTCATTTGCTCAATTCTTCAATCTACAAAATGTTTCCAAGCCACAAAGTTTAATATAATAAATGCTTACAAGGAGAAAAACTGATTCTACTGCTCAAAACCAAAATGACCGCCAGATTTTTTCACTACAAATAATAGTGTATTTTCATAACATTGGTGTCCAGGTGTAATTTAAATTATGAAAAATAAATAAATCGTTTCATAATTTTCCATTTCCATAATCGATTTCAAGCTGAGAATTTTCGCGAACGACTGGACAAAGACCCCCATTGAGTTCAGGGTACGCAAATATTACAAACATTATATGGCACATCATAGCCCAAATTTCTTAAAAAGAAAATGACGGAATAAATAACAAAAGTTTTGGTTATCTCAAATTGATAGACTCCGTGTTAGCCAGCAAGCTGAACAGTTTGAGGAAATCTGAATGTTGGATGTTATTAACAATATGTTTATAATAACTTAATTTAGTTGTGGTGTAAAATGGGGTAACATTGATCGTAAAGATCAGCTTCGTGTAATGTTCGAATCAAAATTTTCAATACCGTTTGATTTATATTACTGGAACTTTAGGCCTTAGTGAAATATAACTCATCTAAAAACGTAAAAATAAAATCATTTGCTTATCTTAAGCTTGATTGGCCATCTGTGATTGCTACTCCAGTATCGCTGGATCAGCTGCAATGTGATATATATTATAGCACATTGGATCAACTGCACTTACACAAGGAATCAATCAAATTGGGATTAAGGCCCAAACGCAATGATAGCGGAACGGCAACGGAATGCGGAACCGGTTCGCCAGCATGAATCACAACATCTCGACTGAGCTGACAACGAATGAAATTGGATCAACACTGAGTCGACAAGCTGATCATAGTTCATTCTGGCGAACCGGTTCCGCATTCCGTTGCCGTTCCGCTATCATTGCGTTTGGGCCTTAACAGACACCCACAGTGTATACGTGCAGTGATCTGTCTATAGCAGAATGTCAACCAATGAGGAGAAGGAATTGAAGTTGCATTTAAAACTGGCCCACAGTAGACCAGCTACACCCCTGCATATACGCCAGTTCATCCGGGAAGGTATAGGGGTAAGGTAATTTTATGGCAGAGTAGCTTGCTTTTTTGATTAGTAGACTGATTATTCCCTGGGAGGGAGGCACAGATACGACACACGAATTATAAAACAACACTTTTCCAAACTGCGAGTAGCTCCAGTTTACCAACGACAATCAAGGCAGGCTTGAGGAACATCGCTAATTTTCATTTATTGTGCACCGTTGATCTTCCTGGACAACCATGGGACAAGCCCATCGTTTTCTGTGCATTTGATTTTCATTTTTGTTTGAAAAAAGAGTAAAAAAATGCGTGTTTCAATACTTATATTCAACCAAAATATAAGGTGCAATCCTGACATTGCTTTTGGACGTACAGGAATTGATTTTCAACCGATTGTTGTCAACTTGGATGAAATGCAAAAATATGTTTTGATTGATTGCGCTTTTTTTTCAAGTTTATCCACTCTTAAGATCCGGGCCCACAGTGACAATTCGTGACAGCAGGAATCTCGGCTCACCTTGACTTACAAGAATTTTGTAACGGTTTCTCCCTCCCAGGTTATTCCTTAGAAAGGCGTGCTATAATGATGGAAGAATGGAAGCGTACACAGTCCCAAAAAATAATGTGATTTTATGGTTTTTTTTTAGGGTGAAATTACAAGTAATCAATGCGCTTGAAATATATTGTATGCAACCAGTTATTTGCAACGTGCTATTGCAGTGCGATGTTGACAATTTAATCAGCAAAATCTGCTGTTTTCGAGAAAATTGATTACGCCTTCACCATTGTGTGGTCGTTATTTTGTATGGTTGTTTAAATTTTAGAACCAACCGCACGTTCGGGTAGCAATAAAGAGCCTCCAGTACCTCCCTTGCCTTTAACATGTTAAAGTAAGGTAATTTGAATTACAATTAATATTACCTTCTTTTAAACATGGACTGTTCTTTTGATCTATACTGTCCTCATAATTATAGCTATGGAAGCTGTTGATGTTTCAATGTGAAATTTTCTTTTCAAGCATAATTTTTATTTTTTTCGAGCTGTTATGCTGCAAACAATATGGTTGGATTTTTGTATAAAATTTTAATCATATATATTCCTTCTTTTATGCATTCAATATTGTATAACTGCAGTGATCAATTTCACATCATCGATTTTCTCTTTAGATTATCACTTGGAGCACGGTCGACACCGAGAACTTCTTCTACTGAAATAAGAGTAAAAGTCTAGAAATTGGCATGTCAAATTCATTAGCAAAAAATAAATCTAATGAAAAGACTAAAACTAATTACTGCTGCTACTCCAATGATTCTAAACAACATAATCATTTTGTTAAGTTTTTATTATGTTGCAATAATTTTTGGAACCAATGTTTTACTGTTCAAATCATAAATTTTTCAATCATTTAAATATAGAACAGTGAAGTTTTACTGCTATGAAATAATATTTAAGTTTAGTACCATTAGTGCACCACACGCTATGTCTAAACCAGAAGGTTATGCAAATCGAATGTACCTCGGATTTTTTTCCGCTATAGTTCAGTATTTGGGTTATATTTTCATAATGGGAAGGTTTTCAAATATTCCATAGGTGAAATTTTGATTTTTCCCACTTTTCAGCTATTTTTTCATATAAAGACCATGAAAATGAACGAAAATCACGTTTTCCTACACATTTCAGCCCATACAAAATGTACGGAATAAATTTCACCGATAGAATATTTTGTAACCTAGCGATTATTAAATTATAGACCAAATACTAATATCTAGCGGGAAAAAAATCAAGGTACATTCGATTTGCATAATTTGTTGGTTTAGACATAGCGTGCACCAGTATCCGCTCATGCCCCTATTTCCGCTCACTAGCGTAAAAATTGATTTTTCGTGTCAAAATCAACATTTTTAGCAACGGATATATTCTAGCAATATTAACAACTTTCAAATGAAGTCATCCGACATTATTTTCATTTGATAATATATATATACAGTCATCTCTCCCTTACTCGATATTGAAGGGACCATCGAGGTTATGGAGGTATCGAGTTACAGAACACAAAATCCGTGTATCTGCGATCCAAGGGACCATCGAGGTAGCCATGAATACCAAACTATGTATATGTATGTATGTATGTATATATATATATATATATATATATATATATAATATATATATATATATATATATATATATATATTATATGTGTATATATATATATATTATATATATATATATATATATATATATATATATATATATATATATATATATATTATATATATATATATATATATATAATATATATATTATATATATATATATATATATTATATATATTAATATATTATATATACTTTACTTACTTATTTGGCTTTACATCAATTATCTTGATAAAGCCTCGCCAACAATATTTCGCCAATTCCCTCGGTTCATGGCCGCTTCTCTCCATCCTCGACTGTGACCCACGCTCTCCAGGTCCTGGTGTACCTGGTTCAAATCCACCTAGCTCGCTGCGCCCCACGCCTTCTTGTTCCGACCGGATTCGTGGCGAACACCATCTTTACAGGGTTGTTGTCCGGCATTCTTGCAACATGCCCTGCCCAGCGTATCCTTCCAGCTTTAGCTACCTTCACGATACTGGGTTCGCCGTAGAGTTGAGCGAGCTCGTGGTTTCAGCCGCCACACGCCGTTTCTCCTGCACGCCGCCGAATATCGTCCTTAGCACTCGGCGTTCGAAAACCCCAAGAGCTTGCAAGTCCTCCTCGAGCATAGTCCACGCCTCATGCCCATAGAGGACTACCGGTCTTTATGAGCGTTTTGTACATCGTGCATTTGGTGCGGGGGTGAATCTTTCTTGACCGCAGTTTCTTCTGGAGCCCATAGTAGGCACGACTTCCGCTGATGATGCGCCTTCGTATTTCCCGACTAACATTGTTGTCAGCCGTCAGCAAGGATCCAAGGTAGACGAACTCGTCCACCACCTCGAAGGTATCCCCGTCTATCGTAACACTGCTTCCTAGGCGGGCCCTGTCGCGCTCAGTTCCGCCAACCAGCATGTACTTTGTTTTCGACGCATTCACCATTAGCCCGACTCTTGTTGCTTCGCGTTTCAGGCGGGTGAACAAATCTGGCCACCGTTTCAAATTTTTCTCCCAATAATATCCATGTCGTCCGCGAAGCAAACAAATTGTCCGGATCTCGTAAAAATCGTGCCTCGACTGTTTAAGTCCGGCTCTCCGCATGACACCTTCAAGCGCAATATTGAACAACAGGCACGAAAGTCCGTCGCCCTGTCGTAGTCCCCGCCGAGACTCGAAAGAACTGGAGTGTTCGCCCGAGATCTTCACGCAGTTTTGCACACCGTCCATCGTTGCTCTGATCAATCTTGTGAGCTTCCCGGGAAAGCTGTTCTCGTCCATGATTTTCCAATAGCTCTATGCGGTCGATACTATCGTATGCCGCCTTGAAATCGATGAACAAATGGTGCGTAGGGACCTGGTACTCACGGCATTTCTGGAGGATTTGCCGCACGGAAAAGATCTGGTCCGTTGTCGAGCGGCCGTCGATGAAACCTGCTTGATAACTTCCCACGAACTCGTTTGCTATAGGTGATAGACGACGGTAGAGAATCTGGGATAGCACTTTATAGGCGGCGTTTAGGATGGTGATTGCACGATAATTTTCACACTCCAGTTTTGTCGCCCTTTTTGTAGATAGGGCATATAACGCCTTGCTTCCACTCCTCCGGTAGCTGTTCCGTTTCCCAGATTCTGACTATCAGCCGATGCAGACAAGCGGCCAACCTGTCCGGGCCCATCTTGATGAGTTCGGCTCCGATACCATCCTTGCCAGCGGCTTTGTTGTTCTTGAGCTGTTGAATGGCATCCTTAACTTCCCCCATCGTGGGAGCTGGTTGATTTCCGCTGTCCGCTGTGCTGACGTAGCCATCGCCTTCGCTGTCCTGACCTTTCTGTGCCTGTGTTCTCTGCGCCATTCAGGTGTTCATCGTAGTGCTGCTTCCAACCTTTCGATCACTCGCGTCCGTCCGTCAAGATGCTCCCATCCTTATCCCGGCACATCTCAGCTCGCGGCACGAAGCCTTTGCGGGATGTGTTGAGCTTCTGATTAGAACTTCCGCGTTTCTTGAGAACGGTACAGCAACTCCATCTCTTGGCATTCCACCTCTTCCAGGCGGCGCTTTTTGTCCCGGAATAGGCGGGTTTGCTGTTTCCGCTTCTGTCTGTATCGTTCCACGTTTTGCCGCGTACCATGCTGCAACATTGCAGCCCGCGCTGCATTCTTCTCCTCTAAAACCTCCTGGCACTCCTCGTCGAACCAATCGTTTCTTGAGCTCCCGTTCCCACATATCCGACAACGCTTTCGGCAGCGTCGTTAATGGCTGCTTTGACTGTCCTCCAGCAGTCCTCAAGAGGGGCCCCTATCGAGCTCGCCCTCATCCGGCAAACGCTGCCTCAAGATGCTGCGCGTACGCATTGGCGACATCTCGGTTGTTTTCAGCCGCTCGAGATTGTACCGGGGCGGGCGTCGGTACCGTACATTGTTGATGACGGATTAGTTTTGGGCGCAGTTTCACCATCACCAGGTAGTGGTCGGAGTCAATGTTGGCGCCACGATAGGTTCTGACGTCGGTTATGTCGGAGAAGTGCCGTCCATCGATCAAAACGTGGTCGATTTTGCGATTCTGTCTGCTGAGGTGATCTCCAGGTGTACCGATACGGGAGGCTTGTGCTGGAAATAGGTGCTACGACATGGCCATGTTCTTGGAGGCGGCAAAATCTATCAGTCGTAGGCCGTTCTCGTTCCGTTCAGCCGGTGGGCCGCTGAACTTTCCAATCGTCGGTCTGAACTCCTCCTCCTGGCCAACCTGAGCGTTCAAATCTCCTATGATGATCTTGACGTCGTGGCTTGGGCAGCGGTCGTACTCGCGTTCGAGCTGCGCGTAAAATGCGTCCTTGTCATCATCAGTGCTTCCGGAGTGTGGGCTATGCACGTTGATTATGCTGAAGTTAAAGAATCGGCCTTTGATTTCTTAACTTGCACATTCGTTCATTTGATCGGCACCACCCGATCACGCGCCTTTGCATATCACCCATCACTATGGAAAGCTGTTCCCAGCTCGCGTGTGTTGCCGCAGCTCTGGTAGATGGTAATGATTACCTCTAAACGTTCGCACCAATGCTCCTGTCCAGCACACTCCTGCAGGCGCTACGATGTCGAAACCGCGGGTCTTCAGTACATCGGAGAGTATGCGAGTACTTCCAATGAAGTTGAGAGATTTGCAGTTCCACGTACCGAGTTTCCAATCGCTAGTCCATTTTCGTCGCTGTGGTCTTTGCCGATTGTTCCGGTCCGTATTCTCTCGGTTGACGTTCCTGTGGCTGATGTGTTTTTTACGGTTGGCTTGCAGGGGCCTGACACCAACGCCCCTAGATTTCCGGAGGACCATTCCCCCTAAATGTTCGGAGGGCCATAGTGCGCAGTTTAGCTTAGAGTCCTTCTCAGGCACTCGGACGATGATCAGCCGCCCCTGACATGGGGAACAGACGCTGTGTGAGCCGCTCCTAACGTGGAGTACAGACGCTCCAGGTTTGCAAAAGCAAACCCCCCCTTCCCTGTCAGCATACGACCAAAGTTTCCACCGGGGGTTGGTTACCCGATCTTCCCAAGGTTACTCGTACCTCCGGCCAGTACCACGAGGAGGTAGGGATAGGAGTTGCTGGGCAAGAGGCTAAGGACCGCACAAAGGGTCTATTTTATTCCTGCAGGTACGCGAGGTACCAATGGTACGCCATGCCCAGCCATTTACCGCGCCATTTATATATATATATATATATATATTTTTTTTTTTTTTTTTTTGAAAACATAAGACCTCGTGAGCGGTTATTGGATCACTAGGTTTTTTGTGTGTTCATGTGCTCATGCAAAAAATAATCAAAATTTTAAGGAAATGTCGATTGTAGTATACAACTTTCTTTATTTCAGTAGTAGCTTGACCATAAAAAATATCAGGATAAATAATGAAATTCGAAATAATGTTTTTTCAGTAAGTTCGTCACGAAATATGTTTATCGTGAGCAGAAATAGGAACACCTAGATGCAGTATGAAATGCAATTTTTTTTCGAGGTTTTTTCCTTTTTTTTATTTTGCCGCTGATCACCTATACTTTTGAGCTACATTGTGACATAAAAATAGTATTGATCGACACAATTGTTATTTATAGTAAACAACAACATAACTTCCCTTAAATGAGCGAAATCTGGTGTCCTGATGGTAGTCAATTTTCAAAGATGTTTAATTTTGTTGTTTTACAAATACTTTCAACATGAAAAGTTGAAAAAATACTACCTTGTTTGTTCTCGACCAGACTGGGATTCGAACCCGTCACGGCTTTTATGTAGTTTGCGTTTGAAATGAACTGTTTGTAAGCGTTTCTTTTTGAATTCGGTGAAGTTAAATTATTACCTCTAGTGTCCGGCAACCTTCGTCTTGCCATCAAATAGCCTGTTGAAAAACGCATGAAACGCCCCGTGTAAAATGAAGTTCCGTTAACTCTGTTTTTTCTTTGATTTTTATATACACAAACCGTTGGAACACTTCAGGAACATGACTATGGAAGTATTTTCAAAATCTTATAGCCCGTTCTCAGTCATTTCGTGACATATCAAACACCTATTCCATTTTATTTATATATAGAAGAATGTAGCGCTGGCCAATTGTTAGTAGTGCCTTGTGCTCGACAAATCTCTGAAAATAGTCACGCTTGCTGGAATCTCGTAATGTTTTGCGTAGCAACTCGGTGTCATCTTGGTGAAAAGCTTTGGAAAAAAATGTGTGCAGAAATCTTTTATTATAGTAGTAATATATTTAGCTTTAATCTGGTCATTATAAAGCATTCATTAATCCCAAACGCCTTTTATATGCCAAACGGCCTTATAGCAAAACAGCCTTATGCCAAACGGGGATACAATGGTGTGGAACATAGAAGCAAGTAAATATATAACTTCAAGTACGAGGGATAGGGACGGGCCTGGCATTGAACCCATAACTTCGACTTATGAAGCAGAAGCCGGTAACCACTAAGCCCGTCACTTTCAGTATTCATACGTAAACGTTATCAAGCTTTGAGGGCATCAAGCTATCAAAAGGTGGGTGAGTTTTTAATTCCGCAACTTGATTATCCTCAAATACATAGAAATGTGTAGCCTTTTCTATATTCTTATTCCAGACGCTTCCCCACTTCCGCCTTGTATTCCGGACACTTTGATTTGAATTCCGGACAGGTTATGGTAAACATAATTAGATAACTTGAATCATTTATTGATCTTATCTAAGCTCATTAGAGAGACGTCTGAGGCAGTTGGGCATCCTAAATTTTCATAAATATCAGTAGAAAATTCTTAATAAATCAAACCTCCAAAGTGGGAAGCTCTTTACCGGAAAATTTTGAAACATTTTCGTGTGAAATGTTTCCCATACAAATAGAGTGTACGGAATATGAAGCTGCCGGGAACAGTGTTGATAGACTCACACTCAATCTCAATCACCACGCTCTCCCGTGAGGAGCAAACTCATTAGAGATCGGCTTCGCAAATCCTCACCGCTTGAGATTTTGATGGCAAAATCACTCAATCAACTCAAACCGTAAAAAATGATTTCAGTCGAAAAACCCGTCAAAAACTCGGAAACCCGAATGTTGTTGTTAGCGTTAGGAAAGATTACTAAATTTTGCAAGACTAACAAGAAATTATTGCTCTGTGTGAGTAAAACTGTGAAAATACGAGACAACGAGTCAAAAAGGTGAACCAACTCATCCATGATTTTTGAATGCAGATCTCATAAAGGGGGCCCCTTTATACAAAATTCAGCACGTTTTGGGATTCCACAAACTAACGTATTGAATTTGAGTTTTGAACGAGAAGGTCGGTCCAAACTATATGAGGGGCCCAAATTCAAAGTAGTGCAAGTGACATTTTCGGTTGTGAGCTATAGAGCTTAGTGACATTTGAACACACGTAGACTAGCATTGCGCTCGTCATACACGAGTTTGGTTTTTTGTTTTCCTCAAAAGAAACTTGCACACGCTTTCAGACTCATCAAAATGCATATGAAAATATTACCCAATTTGAAAAATTTACACCCGGTTTCTGGGTGTTTTTCGAGACTGAGTGCATATTGTTTTCCTCCAAGGTTCACAACTACATCTACACTAAGGCACCCATACCATTGGGCGTGATGCATTTTGATGAGTCTGGAAGCTTGTGCAAGTTTCTTTAAGAAACCAAAAAACAAACTGTGTACGACGAGCGTATGCTAGTCTACGTGTGTTCAAATGTCACTCCCATATTCATTGCGAAATTCGTCGTGTTTTCAAGCTTTTCAAATAGTGTTTGTGATGATTTTTCTGTCCAAATTGAAAAATTTAATAATTCTTAGAAGCATTGGCTGTTTTATTGGCTAAATAATTTGTGTAGAGTAAAAAAATTGCTGAAAATCTTCAAAGCCGTTTTTCTTTTCCTTTTGACTCTATTTTAGTACAAGTTTCCAGTTTGTTCCGTTTGCCGCATTCCTCTGGAAAAAAAATATTTACAGTATTGGCAAGAATTACATGTACTACAAGTGCCGTATTGACCTGAAAATTGAACTGCCATGTTGGAAAATAGCTGTCATTTGTAAATGAATCACCAAATTCTAGCTGCAAAGTATCTAAAGTTCTTTTGACAAATCCACCCATGTCGACAAAAATGTCCAAAATGCTGATAATTGAACATTTTGAAAACAAACAATTTAGGATAAGTATAAGTATAATAAATATTTTGCAATTAATTTAAGTGAACCAATTTGCTGAAGCATGCCTTTTTCTAAATATAACCATTTAAAAAATATTCCAATTTGAAAATTTGGGCATTTTTCTCATAACAGTATTTTTGTAATAGCTTTAAAACTCTTGAATAGAATTTGGTTAATTGCTCATAAATCAAATTTTGAATAAAGAACTTCAGGTCAATCGGTTCATTAAAAGCTGTTATACAGTGCCCTTAACTTGACCATTTTTGTATGAAATCGGCCTTCATGTACTTTATTCTTGGCAGTAACTGTATTATTATATAAATTATATTCAAAGTTTACTATAAGCCTTTACTGAATTTCTCTTATGCTTCATGTTGCTGATAGAATTGCAAATATGATTAAATTTCAAAGTTCTGATAGGTACCAGATAAACTCTTTGAATTGAACAGTGCTTTAGAGGTTTAGTCGCATTTTTTAAGATCCTGCAAATACGTCAAGCGCATTTTCTATTCAAATATTTTTTTGAAAACTAACTAGAGAAGAATTTCAAAGATTTTGGCTTAATATTCATGACTTTTTTTGTAATTTGTAATATACTGAAGGATAACAATTGACGAAACCATACTGTGCGATCAGGTAATAAAAAATTATAACTCAAAAATTGTAAAGTTGACTTTGACGTTAGAATTATATGTCCAAATGTCGAAAGAGAAACTATTGTAACGTATTTAATTTTTTTTTGTTCTTAATTTTGAAGCCCCCCCCCCTTCATCGGGGGCCCAGGGCATTTGCCCCTTGGCACCCCCCCCCCCCTCAAATCCGGGCCTGATGGGAAGCATTTCACACGTATTGTGTTCAACATTTGCCGTTTATAAATGGCCACTTTTGATGTTTGTTTTAAATAAGTTTTTTTTTTTCATAAATATCTACTAAAATTTAAAACACCCTACTGTCCTCAGACGTTCACTCTAGTGGTTGGGTGATTTCAAATTGATAATCAGATATTCCAAGGGGACGGACCTGGTTGTAGTGGTTAGAACACACGCCTCTCACGCCGAGGACCTGGGATCGAATCCCATCCCCGAGATAGTCACTAAAAATTTCAGTGACGACTTCCTTCGGAAGGGAAGTAAAGCCGTTGGTCCCGAGATGAACTAGCCCAGGGCTAAAAAATCTCGTTAATAAAGATAGAAAAAAAAAGATATTCCAAATTATCATTTCCATCAGCTTATTCGGAGTTCGAATTAAAGGGTTCGGAATATGACGAAAAAGCAAGCGTCCGGAATTAGAAAAAGTCCATAGATATCTATTTATTCTAATCTAAATTATTCATGTAGCGGAATCCAAATCTTCTCTTAGCATTGGAAAGCTAAGTTGCTTGAAATCTCGTCAACGCTTAAGGAATCATTCACAATTATCTATTTTGTATGCTTTTCGATGAGTTATACTTCACTGAGGGCTTAAGTGTCCATAATGTGAATCATAACGGTACTAGAGCATAAGCTATTTTACGAGACGTTCGGATGACGTTTTCTGGCGGGCCGCTCCATGAACTTCTATTAAAAATGCTTGTTTAAATGAGCTTTCAAATTGGGAAACTTTTGAATGGCAAAACGTGAAACATTTCAAGTGAATCCTTTCCCATATAAAGTAGAGTGTCCCGTAAATTGAAAATTAAGTATCAAATTAAACTTTTCGTAACAATTATTTTGCATGATTTTTTGAAAGACACTACCAAATATACATGCGTCAAATGAGTTCTGTAAATGTTATAAGTAATGGAAAATACTGGTTTACTGAAAACGATACCGGTTTTCAAATTCATGTTCAATTCAGCTTTTGTTTAGTAGGTTCAAATTCAGCTAAATTAACGAAATAGTTTTGATAATGCTACATTCTTTGGGACATTGCCTTTATGCGTATTACCGTGGTTTTAAGGAGGTTATTATTTTAAAATATCTCAAAAAGTAAATCACTTGTAAGAGTTATGGACTTCATATTCGGTTTCAGGGGGCCACGAGTTTAGTATAAAACGGTATTTTAAATATTACCGTACATTGATAACACTGTGAGTGTGTTGTGATTCATCTAACCCCCACTTTGATACTCATTTTTGCAAAAACCTTCAGAGACACGTCCACTCGGAAGTCACTCTCACTAACAACAAGCCCTGCATGTATGAATAACCGCATACATGCTTCCTGTTTCATAGATGGTTACTTTAAAACTGGCGCCGTATTTAGGGTGCACATCTCGGAATCCAAAGATAGCCGCACAGCGCACCTCTTTCGGGAGAATTAGATGCCCATTCCAAACAAAACGCTTTCTATTGGTATATGCAAAGCCTAGCCGACAGCGCATCAATTTACTACTTTGAAGGTTTCAAATAAAGAGCTTTTGGTTTATGTGGAAATATTATAAGTTGAGTTTTTGGAAGCATTAGGAGAAATCTTCCATTTTTGCAAGTATGAAGAAAAAATATCCAACTAGCAATCTACTACAGATGCAACGCAGGCTTCGTCCTTTAGCGAAGAGGCCTATGTCATCCGTAAACAAAGATTTTTGACATCCCTGAGGCAACTCAGGTGAGCCAGAAGTAAAAATATTGTATAATATTGGCCTAAAATGCTGCCTTTAGGAACACCAGCTCTTGCAAGAAGGCTTCAGACTTGGATTTCTGATTCTAACAATGTGGGTTGGAAAATTAAAGTTTTTGAATTTTAACAATCAAAAACTTGATGCCAAACTCTTTGTGCAAATTGCTCGGGTAGAATAATCAAGATATGCAATCTGAGTATGTTTATATCTAGTACAATTTCAGCCAAACAACTCAGTTCATCACGTTCCATGTAGATATGTAAACCCTGAATTTTCTTTCAGATAGTCCACACATCGTAGCACCGCGGTTACCCTTCGAAGAAACACCACCGCACCATGCCTGAAATTCGAAAGCCGGCAATCTCCGACCACTGGAGAGCATTTCTCCAGCTTGAAGCATGATGTTGTGCTTTATAGCTGTGTAGGCAGAGCTATGGCATCGATCTGTTTGGCCTTCTCGTTCGAACGAGCTCTCAGTTCTCTTTCAGCACCCGCCCGCGATCGGTTCGTTCCTTTCCTGGTTGTTACCCGTTCATAACCGGTATAGTGTAGTATTCGTTGAACTCTCTCCAGACTTCCAGACCGTGCGTTTCCGTCCCGCTTGGCGCCCTAAAAAAGCAACTTCGTGCACATCAATCCCCAAAAAGCCAACTGCAGTACAGCGTATAGTTGTTGGTGACGAGTCCGGTTGAGCAATTATCAATCATTGTTTGGTGCACAGAAATTTGACCCGGTGGTCTCTATCCGACATGTGCTAGAATATGTGTCACTGATTTGGAAGTGAAACTGGTTTTTTAAATTCGATTTGATTGGGAGGAAGTCGATGAAAATGAAGATACAGCTAGCGTTTCTCGGACTGGTGTCCCTCTTCGGTGAGTATAATAATGTTACGAAACAGATATTGAACAATGCATGGTGATGATTTCGCAACAGAAAGTGATTCCAATATTGGCCTTTTTCCGATCAGACATGTGAGAGAAGAAAACAAAATCTCACGAGAGTCGATAACCTCTGACCTTGGCAATGAAGTATGCCACATAACAGAGAGAAAGAAGCTGATTAATAACCATGGTAGTAATCAGGCCAAAAGTACCGGACCAAGTAGCATTCGAGAGAGTTCAGTCATATGTTTGGTGGTGCGATGCTGGGTAACGGAAGGCACCGCTAAAACCGGTCGACGTGTCTCATCCTTGTTTATGCTTCATTCATCAGTTTTAATACCGTGGGCGTAGTTAGGGGGCCTTTGACCCCCCCCCCCCTTCTGCCTTAATGATTTATTTAAATAAAATTAAGGCTTCTGCCAAAGACCATTCAAAGGTTCAGCTATTCCTGGATTCCAAGAATTACTGCAACAATGTTTCCTGTTTTTTTTTGTTCAAAACAATATTATTTGAGACTGCACAGAAAATCCTTCTAGTATTTAAAAAGAAATATTTTTTTTATTATAAGAAAAAAACTACTTCAGGAATGTTTCCAAAAGTTTTTGTGATATTTTTTAAGGAATCGTCCAAGTATTCATCAAAGCATTTTAACAAAAGGCACATCTTGACAATTCTTTACATATACAACAACACCAACAATAACAGGACAAACAAGAAAACCAATTAACATATTTCGAACAAATATTCACAAAGTGCAAAACGTTCTCTACGTACACTGATTGGCAAAATAAAGTTTTCGAATTTCTCTCATTGATTTGGTTCAAATTAAAGTTAACACATTTATGATATTTTATTTTTGATATTCTTTTAAAGTTGCACTTACGAAATTTTGATAAAAAAAGAATTTTACTCAAAAAAAAAGGAAATCAATTTGTATTGAACAAAAAAAATAGTGATAAAAAAAGTGCCCACTTCCTTCTTGCCCCAGAAAAGATGATTTAAGAAAAATAAAAAGCAATTTAATAGCTAATGTGTCCTCCTTTGGCCTTAACGACTTGCTGGAGGCGCTTCGGCATGCATTTCACCAGGTTTTGTAGGTGTTGTGGATCTAGTTCTTCCCAGGCGCGCTCCAAGGCTTCAAAATAATTATTTTTGTTGATAACACCAGTTTTGTCAACCCTGGCATCGAAAATCGCCCACAAATTCTCGATGGGGTTTGAGGTCTGGGCTTTGTGGAGGCCATTCCAGCGGTTTAATCCGACAAGGCCGGAAGAAAGACTTGGTCTTCTTGCCATTATGCTTCGGGTCGTTGCTCTAGAGAAATATGAATTTCTCTTCAAGGCCCGTCTGGATCAGTGAAACCTCCAGATTTTCCCGCAAGATGTTGATGTAGGAATCTGCCATCATTATTTCCGTCGATTTTCACGAGGCTTCCTACTCCACCCCATGAAAAACACCCCCAGACCATCAATCTTGGATAAAATCTTGGAGAAGTCAAAACTTCCTTGAAAAATTTCTCAAGGAATTTTTGGAGGAATTCAGATAACTTCTCAAATCATCTTTGGAGAAATTTAGTTTCTATGGTTCTCCTTGGCAAAATTCAGGTTGGATTCTTGTGTATCGGTAACAAAATTCTTGGAGAAATTTCCTAAGTAAATTCATGGAGAAATTCCTTGGGAAATACTTTAATCAATTTGTGATGAAGTTTGTTGAAAAACACATATAGTTAACTAACTAGATATACTTGTCGTATTGTCACGAGGGAAAAAGTCTTAAATCTTAGATAAATGCCTGCTCTGCTATGGAGAATCAAACTTTTATCTCCTGGCTCCTTTATTGGATTTCGTCTTGTTTTCTTGATTCCTGTTTGATCTCATACCGGCCTCATTTTGGTACTTTTTAGATATCTTTTTATTTTGGCAAGACTTCTTCAATTCCCGTTTTTTTAAGACACTCAGTCGCTACCAGCTTTATAAAGACGAAAAATTTTTTCTTAGTCTTGTAGTAACTACTGCCATGAAAATGAAATAAAAGGTATCAGTAACAAATACCTAGTTTTGAGAGAATCTACTTTGAAATTTTTTCAGCAATTTTTCATTCTATATAAATTGTATGGGAGTCAGTAAAACAAGCCAGTTATTTTTTTTTTTTCTATTTAGCAGAAACATCTCCTGAAAATATCGTTAGACCGCTTATAAACAGTGAAATTTTCTTAATTCAACTCAACTGAAAATGGACCAAAATGTCACTCACATCCCTTTGCGTTCAGCTTCTAAAATTTCCAGTTCAAGGTTAACATTTTCCTTCGATGCACTGTGCACAAAATATTTGCCAAAGTTTGACTTACCGATGATGTCGAACGTGGACGCGCCTCTGAACGTACGTAACACGATGGTGTGAAACGTCAAACACGAAAAAAAACGATGCGCGTGCCTTTGGTTGTGAGATTTAAAACAAGGCGAATGTGAAATGTTCGTTAAATGAGTGCTCGATGGAAATGTTGCCAGGGTTACGTCTGTTTGACTGTACTTAAAATGAGACAGTTGCAAGATATGGATCCGGATCCTATTCGTGACTCTTTTGATTCACTTCAGCAGTGTTTTTTTTTATTTGGCCACAATTATTTCATATTTGGTCACAATAGTGCTTCTCATAGCAAAGTTTCAGCCAATTCAACTGAGTTAAACCTCACATGTCAAAGTGAATTATGAAAGTACCCAAGTAGCTTTGCAGTGCGACAGCGATTTAGCTGTCTCTGAAATTTCTATTTCCAAACCCAAAAACAATTCCTTATGAATATAGCAGCGTATATCGATCTAAAGATGTCATAACTTGAACCTAAAGCTGCTTATATAACTTAAGTCAGAAAAAAGTTATTTGTTATTAGGAATCGGAACAAATTACCAACAAAAATGTTCTTTTAATAGTAAAATATTCTATCATTAACTTTAAAACAAGTGCTCCGCTTTTATTTTGAAAACTGCTCTACCATTCAAAAGGTTTAAAACACTGCCCTGCGTTTTTAGAAGTAAGTGGATAGTATCGTATGTTGCCATTTTGTGAGAAATTGGTGTATAATGCTATCGGTGATCAAATGTGAAGTTAGGTTGCAAAAGTATTGTTAATTCAAATGGATATTCACGGTTCTCTGTGCTTCGAATTACCAAAATCTTATCAGTAAAATGATAGAGGTGATCAGTGTTGTGAAAAACTCAATTTCTCATAACTCACGCTTGAGATTTTTCATGCGTGAGTTGTCAAACACGCAACTCAGCAGTCAAAAAAAGAGTTGGCTCACCTTTTTGACTCATTGTCTCGTATTTCCACAGTTTACTCACACTCTGCAATAATTTCTTGTTGGTCTGGTAAAATTATAGTAATCCTTTCTAACGTAAACAACAATGTTCGGGTTTCACGAGTTTTTGACGGGTTTTGCGACGGAATCATTTTTTACAGTTTGAGTTGATTGAGTGATTTTGCATCAAAATCTCAAGCGTGAGATTTGCGAAGCAGATCTCTAATGAGTTTGCTCTCACAGGAGAGCGTATTGATTGGGATTTGAGTGTGAGTCTATCAACACTGGAGGGGATTTTTCTTCCAAAGTTATCGCTAGTAACTTCAACTGGGAATCTCTAATCACCATTCTAGAACAGCGCCACCTTCGCATTTTAACTTTGCGTTGGACCTTAATTCGTCGGCGACCGACCTCCCCTGATGGAAATCCTTTCTACGCCCATGTTTACTACTCAACTTGTCTATCCCGAGAGGCCACACAAAATCGTTGAATCAGCTGATTGCGACTCATCGTCGTTGATCTCTTATCATTGGGTACTGCCGATTGGTCGTTGCCCCTATCAGTTCAATGAGTATGCTAATTTATTCATTTCTTTCTATTTGCAGGATACTGCCACGTAGCACCTGGTAAGCATCTTCTCACATATTCGATGCGTTCGAAATAAATCGACCGAAACAGACATTTTAAACAGATGCAAGTTGGTAGGTAGGCAAGCCTACCATTGATCAGACAACCGAGAAGAAAGTATGAATCGACCAGTAATCCTTAGCGAACCGAAAGCTTTGTCGGGAGGGTTTCCATGCAGTTTGTAGTGAATATAAACATAACGGTTTCCTCGTGGAATGGCTCCGGCAGAATGTGCGGAGCAGTTTACGTCAGTCGGTGCGATTTTCTTGGTGGTGTGAATCCTCTCATCGACCGGTTTCGGTTCTTTCAGCCGGCTGGAGATGACCGTGAAGAGAAACATCGTGGATTTGAAGAGAGCGAGAAATTTCGATGGTATATCGGTGGCGTGATTGGTGTATGCTTTTATTTTGATGTTGGGTAGCAACTTATTTGGAATGTTGTTGATTTGTAATCAACTTTTTTTATGAGATACAATTTCCAACAAAATTATGTTGGATTATTCAACAATTTTTTTTTTATTTATTAAAAGTCATTATCTAAAACATTACATTCATTTTTCATTCCATAAGAGTAGATTTGGATTGGATTGGATTTGGATTGGATTTGGATTGGATTTGGATTGGATTTGGATTGGATTTGGATTGGATTTGGATTGGATTTGGATTGGATTTGGATTGGATTTGGATTGGATTTGGATTGGATTTGGATTGGATTTGGATTGGATTTGGATTGGATTTGGATTGGATTTGGATTGGATTTGGATTGGATTTGGATTGGATTTGGATTGGATTTGGATTGGATTTGGATTGGATTTGGATTGGATTTGGATTGGATTTGGATTGGATTTGGATTGGATTTGGATTGGATTTGGATTGGATTTGGATTGGATTTGGATTGGATTTGGATTGGATTTGGATTGGATTTGGATTGGATTTGGATTGGATTTGGATTGGATTTGGATTGGATTTGGATTGGATTTGGATTGGATTTGGATTGGATTGGATTTGGATTGGATTTGGATTGGATTTGGATTGGATTTGATTGGATTTGGATTGGATTTGGATTGGATTTGGATTGGATTTGGATTGGATTTGGATTGGATTTGGATTGGATTTGGATTGGATTTGGATTGGATTTGGATTGGATTTGGATTGGATTTGGATTGGATTTGGATTGGATTTGGATTGGATTTGGATTGGATTTGGATTGGATTTGGATTGGATTTGGATGGATTGGATTGGATTTGGATTGGATTTGGATTGGATTTGGATTGGATTTGGATTGGATTTGGATTGGATTTGGATTGGATTTGGATTGGATTTGGATTGGATTTGGATTGGATTTGGATTGGATTTGGATTGGATTTGGATTGGATTTGGATTGGATTTGGATTGGATTTGGATTGGATTTGGATTGGATTTGGATTGGATTTGGATTGGATTTGGATTGGATTTGGATTGGATTTGGATTGGATTTGGATTGGATTTGGATTGGATTTGGATTGGATTTGGATTGGATTTGGATTGGATTTGGATTGGATTTGGATTGGATTTGGATTGGATTTGGATTGGATTTGGATTGGATTTGGATTGGATTTGGATTGGATTTGGATTGGATTTGGATTGGATTTGGATTGGATTTGGATTGGATTTGGATTGGATTTGGATTGGATTTGGATTGGATTGGATTGGATTTGGATTTGGATTGGATTTGGATTGGATTTGGATTGGATTTGGATTGGATTTGGATTGGATTTGGATTGGATTTGGATTGGATTTGGATTGGATTTGGATTGGATTTGGATTGGATTTGGATTGGATTTGGATTGATTGGATTTGGATTGGATTTGGATTGGATTTGGATTGGATTGGATTGGATTGGATTGGATTTGGATTGGATTTGGATTGGATTTGGATTGGATTTGGATTGGATTTGGATTGGATTTGGATTGGATTTGGATTGGATTTGGATTGGATTTGGATTGGATTTGGATTGGATTTGGATTGGATTTGGATTGGATTTGGATTGGATTTGGATTGGATTTGGATTGGATTTGGATTGGATTTGGATTGGATTTGGATTGGATTTGGATTGGATTTGGATTGGATTTGGATTGGATTTGGATTGGATTTGGATTGGATTTGGATTGGATTGGATTTGGATTGGATTTGGATTGGATTTGGATTGGATTTGGATTGGATTTGGATTGGATTTGGATTGGATTTGGATTGGATTTGGATTGGATTTGGATTGGATTTGGATTGGATTTGGATTGGATTTGGATTGGATTTGGATTGGATTTGGATTGGATTTGGATTGGATTTGGATTGGATTTGGATTGGATTTGGATTGGATTTGGATTGGATTTGGATTGGATTTGGATTGGATTTGGATTGGATTTGGATTGGATTTGGATTGGATTTGGATTGGATTTGGATTGGATTTGGATTGGATTTGGATTGGATTTGGATTGGATTTGGATTGGATTTGGATTGGATTTGGATTGGATTTGGATTGGATTTGGATTGGATTTTGGATTGGATTTGGATTGGATTTGGATTGGATTTGGATTGGATTTGGATTGGATTTGGATTGGATTTGGATTGGATTTGGATTGGATTTGGATTGCAGCGATGGTATAGTTTGAAAAACCATAGAATGTCCTAAATTGCTATCATCAACATTTCTAATAACACAGCGCTTGTTTCATGGTTATTACAGACTAATGGATTTTTCACACGATATTTCCCTGTTTAACACTCATTTATAATTGACTATTCTGCTCTAATCATTTCAGCATTCGGTGATGCTTTCCAACTAGGCACGGAACAAACTTACACCTATGTGAACGAAGTTCGGGTGGGTGACGCGAGGAACGCTTCCCAAATAGTTGGGTATCTCGTCAAAGCCAAAGTCCACGTAGCCACCATATGGGGTGATGATGAACATAAACTTCTACTTTTGAAGGTAATTGGTATTAGCATCTGCTCCGGAAGTTGTCAATTAAATTTATGGATGTTAAATTTAAACACTTTACAGGTCACGAATCCAAGCCTGTACACCACTCCAGGAGATTTGAAACACAAAACGACCTTGTCAAACGTAGATTCAACAACGTTCTATGTGTACTGGAATCTCGGATATCTGAAGAAAATCTACTTCGGACAGCAAGAGGATGCTTCGTTGGCGAATTTCAAAAAGGGGATCGCCTCCTTGTTCCAGTACCAACTTTTGGATGGAAAATACGTCGAAGAAGATACGTCTGGAACTTGTGATGTTCAGTACACATCTCATTCGTCAACTCGATACCATAAAGCAAAGAACAACTGTAAGTTTGTCGGCGATCGCTTCGAGAGGACCGAGTACCCTCTTCGTAGTCTAACAAGAACAGTTCGCAGTGCGGACTTTACCGTGAGCACTGAAGGAACGCTGGAAAAGATTGTGGCTCAAGATTACGTGAAGTACCTGGTCAACGCATATGATGGGCTAGGAGCGTTCCTGGAGTCTACGACGAAGCTCGAACTTGAAACTGGATCCAAAAAAGTTAGCACCATCGAGGGAAAGTCGGTTGATGAAGTGGTCCAATCTTTGGGAGTACATGAACACGGATTGCTATCGGAAGATGTTGATACGAAATGCGTAGGCGATAACTGTGATAATGTAAGTATTCAGATATCCTGCTGTTTTCAAACGATTACTTAATGAAACTTTCTTCCAGCTCGTGAAGTTAGTGAAATCGTACAAAAAAGGCCTTACCAACGAGCGCATTGGTAAACAGGACTCGTCAGCCGCTCTAGTGAAGCTAGTCGAATACGGTCGCCAAACATCCACTGAAGACTTCCTACGCCTTCTCAAAGCAAAAACTATGCAGGAACAGCGAGGCCAATTGCTGGATCTCCTAGGCGCCATCCAAACCGTAGAAGCTCATAAAGCGGCCAAAACTTTGTTGAAATACGAGTCGGACGAAGACCTGTTGCTGCTGAGCGATATCTGCAAGCTCTAGCCGTGGGTAGTCGTCCCAAGAAAGCCGTCATCGAGATCTGCTAGAAATGGCCGAAAAGAAGCCAGACAATAACAAGTTCTACGACACGTTGTTACAAACCCTAGGATCTTTGGCCCATCGCTATGCCAAGCTTTCAGGAAATTCCTATGACACCGAGTTAGTTGAAAAGGTTAAGGAGTTTTTGTTGAAACAACTGGATTGGTGCAAAAAGGATAAATGCAAGGAAAAGTTTATCCGCGGCTTGCATAACCTGAAGTCCCCTAAAACCTTGGACGTGCTCATCAAACTTGCAAAGGAAGGCAGTGCTATAGATCAGCGTATCGGCTATGAAAGCGCTGAGGTCGTTCTCCGTTTTCTTGTGGAACGACGAGTTCAAAGCCGTTTTCGAGGACATCTTTTTCCAAGTTTCCAAGAAATACGACTCGAGTGCTAGGGCTCTGGCTCTGGACATTCTTCTGGACTTGAAACCGGACTACGAAGAACTGATGCACTTGATTCAGCTTTTGAAATCCAGCGACAAAGCCTACGAAGTCAAACAGTACCTTCTTCAGAAATTGAACATGTTGGCTGATCGTTGTCCAGACTTTGCCGCTATGCTGAAGAAAGTAATTCAACAAGATCATCAGTTGAACAACTACCACATCCTCGGTGCCAAGGGATTGTCCACAGCCCTTACTAGAACTTACTCAACAGTACCTTCTTTCAACGCATCTTTGGTGTCTCTACAGGAAATGAGTGGAGGAGTCCTGAAGCGTGGAATAGTTGATCTCACCTTAGACGTTGACGAAGAGAAGTTTAGTTTGTTCACACTTGGACTTTTCGCTGGAGGACTGTCTTCCTTCGTTAGCAGCGGTGATGGTGAAGAAGCTGAAGAGGAAACCGATACAGTCGCCGGTATGGAGCTGTCAGTGCAAGGATCCGTCCTAAGGCCTTTAGTGTTCTTCGATGGTAAAGGCGAACTTATGGGACACGTCTGGAGCGGAACAGCCTCGGAACCTACTCCGGCCTATCAAGCGACTACCCTCCTGCAGGACAATGAAGAACGGTTCCCTCTACAGAATGGAGGCGTCGTTAGATTGAACACCCTAGGAGCCCTTTCTATCGATCTGAACGGACAAGTGACCATGAGCTTATGGGGACGAAACGCACATTCCAAAGTCGAGCAAAAGTAAGTCTGATCTATTCCATAGTTCTGCACACAGTCTAATGAGTCTTTATCTTATTTCAGCACCGGAATCGCTGTAACTGGAAGCCTTTCGTTAGATACTTCCTTCATATCGCTAACAGTCAACTTCAACATCGGTCAAGAACCTCAGCTGCACCTAACGTCGGATCTGGACTTCTCGTCCGACAATCGGCTATGTATGCAGCTGAAACAAACGGACAGTGTTCTTAGCCGAAGTGTGCTGAAGTCGGTTTCCGTTCCTGGAAGCAAATACCGTAAAACGCAGTCCCACAAGATGACATACAAAATTCCGGGCCACACGCATGCCCTGAACCAGAAGAACAACGACATGTGCAATCTGATTGCCAAGAGCTGATCCCGCATGAGAAAGGTGAAGTCCGATCGGTCCCATCCAGAGACCAAAGCAACCATTTTGCTCCCAAAAATTACCCTCTAGGAAAATGAAAAAAAATGAATAGACTTTGACGCGTAATGTAGATTGGATGTTTTGTTCGAATTTTGAAAGTCCTGTCAGAATCGAAAGAATGTTTTATGTGCGAAGTTTTGTACAGATGAATGGGAGTGTTAATATTAGGGTGAAGAATGAAATAAAGATTTCTAATAATGTGAACAATGTTGTTTTAATGTATTTATTTTCACTAGGGTAACAGTCGTATTTTGGACCCCATAAGGAAGTGATTTGAGTTTTTTCTCCCAATTAATTATTGCACAGCGTAAACCAAGTCAAAGAATATGCCAAAATGTAAATGTAAATGGGGTTATCCCACGGAAGAGCCGAATTGCCGCTTCAATTTCTGTGTGTAACGTGTTGTAACGGTTGCATGGATGAACCGATGAAATTAAACAAATTTCAGATAAAATAAACACATTTTCTATGTAAAAATGGTTGATACAAGTGCGGAATAGGCCTATCTTTCCAAATGGCATGCGAATTGTGTTAGTCTTTCGATTTAAACTGGGAAATTTGCATGAAAATGGCCGAGAGGGTTCAAAATATATTGGTTACCCTATATAATCAAACAAACCATTTTTTTTACTTTTCCATAGAGACTATCCATTAACAACGATGTTTTTTTTTAATTTCCAGACCCGTCCTTCTCGTGGTCTTTTGGCCATTCTTTTTTTTTAATTTGTGTTGATTGTGGTCATTGGCTAGATCATCCCCTCCCCCCATAAATGACCTCGTGGTTTATGAACAACCCCTACAAAACATAAATTAAGGCCATCTTAGTATTGAGAGTGCAATTTACGTCCATTGTATGTAAGTTTTACTATTGATATGCTCCTCGGTGTGCAGACACTACTGCCAACCTAAATGTCATATGTTTATTTCCTGTTATTTTTTCACGATTCATTGATACAAGGAAAACCGATCAATAAACACGCGTTGCAAAAGTTCCAAGAACTAAATCGGCTTTTCCTTATCCGAAATCTCTTTTTGCCCATACTTAGAGTTTTGAGGTCATTTTCGTATTCAACTTTATAAAGGTGTTTTTATAAGAATTGCAAAAGTTTTAAGCTGTGGTTTTTTGAACGAAAGGAATTTTCATTTTATAAGGCAGTTTTAGTTAGCAAAATGTTAATCCAGATCAAGATCAAGATCTCCTATTTTGTTTTAACCGAAAGCCGATTTTCATACAAAATGCTCATGTTTGGCATGCTGTAACTTTGTTTCCATATGAGCAATCGGTATGAAATTTTGCCAGTGAACTACAAATATACTCAATTTTATTATCACAAAATTTTAAAACTTTCACACTACTGGCTAAAAAGTTAAGCACCATGTGAAATCGCTCAAAATAATAGTAGTTTTAATAATTTAAATATCTGCTGTATTTTGAGTTTATTTTTTATTTTTTCTTTACTCACCGTTTCAACCATTTCCACCCAAGCTATAAATGTATAAACTAATTGAAGCTAGTTAGCTTAGTATGCTGTTTCACTCAAGAAAAGTAAATAAATTCCTTGACTGAATGGGTCAAGACATATTTTACTTTGAAATGACATTTCTTCTCAACTGCGTATTGCGATCAGAAAAATGTGATTTTCTGGACCATTTCTGGGGATAAATTTTCCACGCATCGAGATAGGCGATTCCTTTCCTTGTCAGTAGCAAACCAGCCTTTAACAGAAAAAGTTTTTCTTCTTCTTCTTCTTGGCATTAACGTCCCCACTGGGACAGAGCCTGCTTCTCAGCTTGTGTTCTTATGAGCACTTCCACATTTATTAACTGAGAGCTTTCTTTGCCAATGTTGCCATTTTCGCATTTGTATATCGTGTGGCAGGTACGAAGATACTCTATGCCCAGGGAAGTCAAGGAAATTTCCATTACGAAAAGATCCTGGACCGGCCGGGAATCGAACCCAGACACCTTCAGCATGGCTTTGCTTCGTAGCCGCGGACTATAACCACTCGGCTAAAGAAGGCCCCAGCCCCAGCTCAGAAAAAGTTGTACTGTACACGCAAAAAAAAAATGTGCGGTAAAACTACCATTTTAGGGGGTTAACTTAAGCGCTTGCACCGGCAATTTTCAGCAGACCATAAATGCGCTTGATTTTACCATGTCCGAAGTCGAAATTAGTTTGTTGTAAATTATTTCTGTCAAATGTATCAGTAATGTGGTGGGATGTACCGTAAACGTAGTAAATAAATTGGTCTGAAATTCCATGGTAGTTTCAAGAATGGGCGTAGTCGGCTACAATAGTAATTTCTACCACAGAATTTTTTCCCGTGTAGGTATCGCTTTTGGTGCAACTGAATGATCTTTGGAATATATGTTGAGAACTGAATCAATTTGACTGGCGTTACATATGATTATCGTTCAGCAAATTATGAGCATATAAAATAGAAAATCAATCAAATAAGTTGGCAAAATGTGTTAAGAAATGAATAAAATGTTGGATATGCCGTTAATTTTTTTACAAAATATTATACGAAAAAAAAGAAATAAAATAAAAATAAAAATTATGAAAATTTAACGAACTATTTAAATATTTGCGATCATTCAAAAATTGCCATTCATACCGTATTTGAAGAGTGTAATGATTCTTTGATTACGTTAAAACAAAAATCAAATCTGACAACTTTCCATCTGAAATGCACTTTGATGATAATTTTTTTTCAAGACGTTTACACTAATTCGCAAAGCAATCGAGATCGTGAATATTTTTCATTTCTTCCGGAAATCTCAAAAGACATTTGCGTGAATCAAACCAAAGTACGTGGTATTCTAAATGCACGTATAAGTCTAGATGTCTCCAAAGATGCTGGACCTGACGGGATTCCACCTGTATTTTTGAAAATGTTATCAATCGAATTTGCATCTCCACTATTTTAAGTCTACCGTGTGGGACTGAAATCCGTACACCTAAGCACTAAGCCGAATAAAAGCCTATGATTAAAATGTGTGGGTTTGTATAGAGAACCGATCAGCCTTTTTTATGTTACCTTAACATCTTTTTAGATGTAAATAATCACATCAAGATCTAGAAGTTGAGTAGAAATCATTAAAAAAAATAGGACTAAAAATGACTTGCCTTGAATCAAAATTCATACACCTGAATAAGGTTGAATCACAATCCGTACACCTGTGATTCGAAATCCGTACAGCTACTTAAAATTCAAAAATTGAAGATGGCATTTTTATCTTCTTCTTTCTATTACTGACATTACATACCAAATTGGACAAAGCCTCATTTTCAGCTTTGTGTTCCAAGAGCACTTTCATAGTTTGTAATTCTTCGCAAAATAACGTATTTTGCATTAGCATATCGTATACTGTGAATTGTATGTGAATAACAGCAGTGACGTACGAAATTACCTATACGTTAATGCATGAATGAACAGACGTCACCAAAATCGATAGATTTAACATATCTCCTTTTCACCCAACGGCAATCCTACTGCGGCCGTTGCAAGGATCCAGTTCACAATTCCGGCTTTCTTATCGGTTGTGAAAACTGTGGGAGCTCCTTTTTTTGGGCGTACCGATTTATACCAGTATCTCTGACAGTGGTCTACGGTATACCAAAAGCATCCACAGCTTTCCGGAATGATTGGCCATTGCGCATTGCTTCAACTGCTTTTTCTACTCTCCAGCACTATATTTAGGCTTCATTGTATCATGTGATTTGGCTAGAACATGATGAAATATGTTGAACTTTTCCTGTGTACGGATTTAGATTTAAATTGAAAATATGAATCAAAACCCGTACAGTGCAATAAACCTTAAAAATAGTTATTGTACTAATCAGAAACGGCATATACTGCATTGGAATAATAAATACTTACTATTCAAAAACATCTTAATAAGCAGCGGGCTCAAAAAATAGGAATTTTACTGTTAATCTGTTGAAAACTATATCCACTTTTGTTAGCAAATCGCTAAGAAGGCAAACAACCCACATAGTACAATAGCAAGCGATCACGTTTTGATTTTTATAATTTTCAAATCATGGCCTACTTATATACAGTTAGCATTACCAGCAACTTATAATTTATTGTGATTAGATGTGTCCATTTAATACTGCATATTTAGCCATTTAAATAGCAAAATAATGATAAATAGGTCAAGTGTACGGATTTCAGTGCTGTACGGATTTCGGTCCCTCACGGTACAATATGTCTCTGTAATCAGGTAGTTTCCATGAAACATGGAAAAACTTTTTTTAATGCCGATCTTTAGAAACGGCAAAAAAAAAATCTGACATACGTAATTATCGTGGGATAGCCATTATCTCTTGCATTGGTAAATAATATTTTATTCAATATGGTGAAAAACAGAATAAATCATACTCAGCATGGGTTTTTAAAGGACACTCAACATGCACAAACTTGCTCGAGTTCATTAATTATTCATTGACAGTCATCTTCTTCTTCTTCTTTCTGGCGTTTCGTCCCCACTGGACAGAGCCTGCTTCTCAGCTTAGAATTCTTGTGAGCACTTCCACAGTTATTAACTGAGAGCTTACTATGCCAATGACCATTTTTGCATGCGTATATCGTGTGGCAGGTAGATACTTTATATACTTTATGCCCTGGGAAGTTGAGAAAATTTCCAACCCGAAAGATCCTCGACCAGTGGGATTCGAACCCACGACCCTCAGCTTGGTCTTGCTGAATAGCTGCGCGTTTACCGCTACGGCTATCTGGGCCGACAGTCATGGATAATGGTAATCACGTGGAAGCTCTCTATACAGATTTCAGTAAAGCTTTCGACCGCAATCACATACCCATGTTGCTTTTCAAGTCAGAAAAAATAGGATTTCATGGGTAAAATCTTATCTTACTAATCGTCAACAAAATTTGTAAGTAATATTTAATATTACTTTAAACAGGGCCCAGATAGCCGTAGCGGTAAACGCGCAGCTATTCAGCTAGACCAAGCTGAGGGTCGTGGGTTCGAATCACACCGATCGAGGATCTTTTCGGGTTGGAAATTTTCTCGACTTCCCAGGGCATAGAGTATCTTCGTACACGATATAGGGTAACTCGGTATAATATGCCCCCCCTTAAGCAAAAATGGATATATCTCGGTCAAAAGCATTATCTCTAATGAAAAAAGCACTTCAATAGGACCATTATCTTACTAGTTGTTAAAAAAATGTAAGCTTTTCCGCAACATCTATTTAATTATCTGAAAATAACATCTTTTTTACAATCATCTGAATCACGCACTTCAAAAAGAGCCTGGGCAATATGCCTCAGTATCAGTATAATATGCCCCACAACAAACGGATAGTACGCCCCATGACAAATGGACAGTATGCCCCACAACACATGGGTTATATCCCGGTCAACCATCCTATGCGCTACTTTAAATATCTTTATCCAACAATATAGATTTCTGTCGTTTTTTACTTTACTGTTAATTCTGTTACGTATATTTATGTATCTTCATCGATCCATAAAACTTCATAAGTAACTTTATTTATCAAGCATACGATATAAATCTTCAACGAAATGGTAATAAATTTCGTTCAATCATCTTTTATCGGTAGAACTTTAGTTACCTTTATTAATATTCATCGGAAAATGTGTCACGAATGATGCCAAAATAACGTTATATATTGACAACGAAAAATGAAGCTTGGTATCGAGGCACCTTTATCACTCTTTTCAATATCATTTCGTAAAGCAGCGTAAAGATATTCTAGTACATCGTATGACAGGTTTCGATGTTTTGATTTTGCAAAGATCAAACTATTTGAGACCAATAATGATTCTCCCTCGACTCTTTGAATCATTCTCTTCATGATCCAATACATTACGGATTATCCGCTTCGCAGGACAAGAAGGATGTTTATTTATGCCAGTAGGTATTATTACAAATATTTTTCGGCAGTAACCATGCCTGCAGCTAGAGTTCTGGCTATTCTTGAGGCCAACTCTTCCCCTGTATTGAACTGCAAATGAATCACAATAGCTTATGAATACTTTTGCCACCTTAATTTATATCAGGAAGCATGGCTTATTTGGTAAGTATCCTCCGATTTCCCATATCATTAGAGGGTCAAATCCCAATTTAAAAAGTGACAAAAGAGTTCATGATAACACATAAACAATTGAACAAGGTGCGTATAGAACCCACACAATGTTTTGGTTCAACGATCGATTTTTTTTGCAAGTCGATAAAGTAGGAGATTTTGGTCTCGAAATTTTGATAAAAATCTGTATCAACATTTCACATACTACTTAATGAGCGTTGAATTTCTTTATGAATCGATGACGATCGCTATCGATTTGTTATATGAGCGTCTTTTAAGCTCGACATAAAGAAAATGTGAAGAAAATTGAAGAAATGGTTGACCGGGATGCCCCAGGACTGTCAGCTGCTTATGCACGCTGAAAAATTGCTAACGAGCTTGCTCGCGCATGGAATAGATGGCATCAAGAGTGGGGCATATCATCCAGCCGTGATGGGGCATATTGCCCAGGGATGAGAAGTTGTTGAAAAATGAATATTTCAGTGAATTATCACTCTTTTTTGGTCATTCTAATTAATGATATTTGTTCATTAGTTCAAAGAGTCAACGTTTTACAATTGGTTGCTTTGATGTTGTGGTATTTGACTAAAAAAATGCTTAAAAAACACTGCGTGAAAAATTACATCGAAATTCGACTTTTGATACTTTTGCATTATCTCTGTTTTGCTGCGCGTTATAACTGTCAAATTTTCATAGTGAGACAGTCTCATGAATTGTAAGGATTCTCAGTCATTTTCAATTTCATATTGAATCTGGTTCGTTAAATATCGAGGAGGGGCGTATTGCCCGGGTGGGGCGTTATAACACCGAGTTACCCTACGCATCAGCAAAAATGGTCATTGGCACAGTAAGCTTCAGTTTAATAAATGTGGAAGTGCTCATATAAGAACACTAAGCTGAGAAGCAGGCTGCTGTCCCAGTGGGGACGTAATGCCAGAAAGAAGAAAGAAGAAGGTCCGTCACACTCGAGCTCAAGATTGGTTATCACTTCTAGTACTGCATTTGGTCCCTTGGTACTGTAAAAGGTACCCAATTTTGACAGATCGTAGTACACTTTTTCAAAGGCATTCTAGATTTCGCTCTATTACCTTATGTGCCATAAAATTTTCGTCGCAACTGCAAGGGACATGGAGGTTTTTATTTTGTCTTTGTTTAAAGGTATTTGCTCGCCTACTAGTGATTTAAGCGTTTATTTTTTTCTTTTGCAAAAGTGAAGTGAAGTCTTAAAGTTCAATCAAGTTTTTTTAGTCAAGAGATAGTTAGATACAAAGGATTAAAATCTATTCCAATTAAAGTTAGATCGGGATTTCCTCAAGGTCTCATTTTAGGTCAATATTCTTTATTTTGTACGTTAACGACATTTTCCTTCATTCTTAAAAAGTTAAAGCTCTCATATATATTCTGATAACCTAAAACTGAACCATAAAAGATATATGCTCTTTTCAAAATGAAATTGATATGTTTTACAAATGGTAACAATGAAAGCCTACTCCAATTGAACGTGAAAAAGAGTAATTCTATTGTATTGACTCCAGACACTTTTGTCAAATAAATTTTTATGCACAGCTTCACGACAACTGCCGAAATCGTAGTTTTTTTTTATTCAAACAACCATCACCGCACAAATTATACCAAATTTGAGCCTTTAAATCAAAATTATGTCTGTTCAACAATGAATATTGCGGAAAAACAATTAACTTTACTATGACGAAAATCGAACTGAAAACAAAACGTTGGTTCATCCATTTTTAGTCGCGAAGCAGTCTATTTATGTCAAATCAAAACTGCGAACAAGATAAGAAAAAAAACGTTAAAACTATATGTATTTGCACAGTTGGAAAACCGGAATTTTCGATACGCGAAAAACGGATTTTCTCCAAACCCATGCT